>NW_018393371.1:27967-30928 GCF_900095145.1 Mus pahari
AGTTTTGACTTGCATTTCCCTGAAGGCTTAGTGTGGTGAACATTTGTTAAATGTTTATTGACCATTTGAGTTTTCCCCATTTAGAACCCTCTGTTTTTGAAACCCATTTTTAAATTGGATTATTGTTTTTTTTTTTTTTTTTCACATCTAGTTTCTTGGGTTCTTGCTATATTTTGGATATTAGTTCTCTATTGGAAGTGGAATTAGTAAAATCTTTTCCTACTCTACTATGTAGGCTGCTGCTTTGTCCAAGTGATGGTGTCCTTTGCCTTATAGAAGCTCTTCAGTTTCCTGTGGTCCCATTTATTGACTGTTGTTTTCAGTGCCTATGCTATTAATGTTTTTTGTTTGGTTTGTTCTTTGTTTCTGTTTTTTAAAGGATGTCTTCTCCTCTGGCAATACATTCCCTTTTCTTCCCCCCTCTATCTTCTGTCAGATTCAATGTGTTTGGTTTTATATTGAGGTCTTTGACTCACTTGCAGTTGAGATTTGTACTGAGTTATAAGTGAATGGCTCTCCTTAGCTGCACAAATCCCATGCTACTTTTAGGCTCCATTTTATGATTAACATGCCCCAGTGTAGGAAAATGCCAGGACAGGGAGGCAGGTGTGGGTGGATGGGGAGCACCCTAAGAAAAGCAGGGGGCAGAGGGGATGGGATAGGTGATTTCCAGAGGGGAAACCGGGAAAGGGGATAACATTTGAAATGTAAATGAAGAAATTATTCAATAAAAGAAAAGAATATTTTGGTTTTGTGTATGGAGTTGGATTCCTGATGGTCTTTGGTGGTCTGTGAGGACCTCGAGATCTGGGCATAACAATAAATATGGATCAATTTGCATTCTTCTAGATGCAGACATATAGTTAGACCAGCACCATTTGTTGAAGATTGTATCTTTTTTCAGTTTATATTTCTGTTTTCTTTATGAAAAATCAGATGGCCAAATATATTTATGTCTATGTCTTCAATTCATTTTCATTGATCACTGTGTCTTTTTCTGACAATATTTTTGAGGATTTTATTCTATAATTTTGTAGAAAACTTGAAATTGGGAATGTTGAGAGAACTCTAGAAGTTCTTTTATTATTCAGGATTGTTTCAGCTATTGTGCATCTTTTGTTTTGTATAAAAAATTGTAATTTTAAAATCCATGAAGACTTATGTTGGAATTTAGATGAAAAATGCCTTGAATCTGAAGATTTCTTTTGGTAGGATGGCTTATTTTCTCAGTATCTTAATCTTCTTGCTCTATGAGCGTGGGAGATCTTTCTATCTCTTAATATTATCTTCAATTTCTTCAAAGAATTGAAGTTTTTATTATACAAGTCTTTCACTTGCTGTCAGAAACATTTATCCTGGTATTTTTCTCTTGCCTTTGTATTTATCATTTTGACAGATGTGAGCGTCTTTCATTTTTGTTCCATGAAAAGTTCCAGATATTTTCAGAAGTATCTCCTTCTTATATGCAGGTCTCCTACTGCTCAGTCAGATCTGCTCACCTGTGAATCAGAACTAAGAGCCCTGGATGGTGAAGAGAGGAAACTGTAGCCAAGGAATCAGGTACGTTAGAAGAGTTCAGCGAGGGGTTTGCTGAAGTGACAGGAGATAGTGGATACGAAATTGGATTTTCCCATTTCTCTTTAATTAATGATTCTAGAAAATTTCACTGGGAATAATATTATGTATGATAACATGGATTTCTGGTTATAGGCTGTACAGTAAGCAGTCAGGTATTCTCAGTATTTGGTCAATTTTGAGGCTCTGAAATGACTGTTGCCCATTAAATAAAGTGTCTTTGACTCAGACTGAAAACAGCACCAGGCTGTGGTTGTGAACATTTGAACATGTACCAAATATCAGTAGTGGATTCCCTTGTGAGGTCTATGATACTACTTATTGTTGGCTTTTGGCCTGGTTTCCATACTCTTTTTCTTTTCTCTGAAGCTGGTCTCAGATTGCACCAGAAAACCTTCTGTTACGCACAGAATAATCTATGACACCACTGTTACACCAATGAGTAGGCCTTGCTGTGCAGATTTGGAATGTAGCACACAGGGTCCGAATCTGGGTATGGCCATTGATACCTCTACCCTCTGCCCAAGGTCTGCATAGCAGTTTTTTGAGACTGTGAATGCTACAGACATGGTGTCCTAGGCATTTTTAGTCAGGGTGAGTCGTCTGGTCTGAGTTCTGTTTTATTTTTCTCAAGAAGTTTCACTTGCTTTTTAACTAAGTTTTTCTCTGTCCTTGAATTGTTCACTACTTGATAAAATGTGTTGTGTTAGTCCTGGGTAGAGTAGAATAATTGCAGTTTCCTTTTTAGTACTGTTTGCTTTAGCTTTGTGTCTTTGTCTTTATTATTCTGAGGTATGTTCCTTCTGTCCTCACAGTCTTGAGAGCTATTGTACTGTGCAAATGCCATAGTTTAGCACAGGACTTTCATATATCTATTGACATAGTCCCTTTTCTTCTCTCATTGAGTCTACTCATTTGGTGGCTGGCATTGATTAATTGATTAGTTTGTAAGTACTGAAGCAGTCTTGCATTTTTGGTGTGAACTTAGCTTCCCCCCACCCCCTTTTTTTTAGCAGATAATTCAGTAGTTTTAGGAACTACTCCTTGGAAAACTACTGTAGATCAATACATTTGATCAGGAAGTGACCAAAGGATGTTTCGTAGCAAATTCTTTGTAGGCATATATACCAGCTCCCCTTACATCTTGCAGCTACAGGCCAATTTGTGGGTGTTTAGCTTTCCTTCTATTTCAGTGTAATTTAGAACAGTCTCTGTGTCTGTAAATCATGGCACCTGGTTCTTTTTCTCTCCATATGTTTGTTTGGGCTCACCTGCTTTGTGTGTCCAGGTAACACCAGCTTTGTATGATGGCTTTTTTTTTTTAATTTTTATTTTTTTATTATTTTCTTTATTTACATTACAAATGCTATCCCGAAAGTTCCCTAT
>NW_018393372.1:0-11897 GCF_900095145.1 Mus pahari
CATTTGCCTTTCACCATCTGGTGATCTCTGGAGTTAGTTGTTATAGTTGTCTCTGGTTGGAGCTTGTTCCTCCTGTGATTCTGTTAGCCTCTGTCAGCAATCCTTGGAGTCCAGCTCTCTCCTGAGTCTCAGTGGTCAGATTACTCTCTGTAAGGAAGCTCTCCTCTAGCAGGGAAGGTGCACAGAGACCTGGCTTTCAGATCTGCCTCTTTGCTGAAGATGCAGGCCCAAAACAGGGCCTGTCCCAGAAGATGTGTTGCCTCTGCAGTTTATTCACTCACCTGCACAGACTAGCCACTGAGGGACCCTGGACACAATATGACTCTCTCACCTGCTCTGGCAGATAGAGCCCTCACAGGTGGCCACCTTTCCTCTGGCATGGTAGGTGCCCAAATTTCTGGAGCCTGAAACAGGTTCTGTCCCAGAAGTTAGGTTGCTTCTGTCTTTCCCGAAGCTGTGTAGCTTCTGCGGTCCACACTCTTGCTAGAGCAGACTGGAGCCTAAGCGAACCCAAGCAAAGATGGCTCTCCTGCAAGCTCAGGCCTTGAGACTCCTCCCTGGCAGACACCCCTCCTTGGGAGGGAAAGGTGTCAGGTGACTGGAGCCAGAAATGGGATCTTTCCCAGAAGCTGTGTAGGTTCCCCAGGCAGCCCTCTCCCTGGCAGTGCACTGGAGCAAAAATGGCTCTCCTTCAGGCTCAGGCCTTGAGACTCCTCCAGGGCAGACACCGCTCCTGGGGTGGGAAAGGTGCTGGGTGACTGGAGCCAGAAACAGTATCTTTCCCAGAAGCTTCTGCAGGCTGCCCTCTCCCTGGCAGTGCACTAGAGCAAAAATCGTGTTCCGTGATTTTTATTTTGTGACAAGAGGATTTTCTTTACTGGAACCATTTATTTTGTTTTCTATTTGCTTCTTTTACCTTTATGGCCATCTCTTTAGTTTGGGGAAGTTTTCTTCTCTGATTTTTTTGAAGAAATTTTCAGGTCCTTTGAAATGGGAATCTTTGTTCTCCTCTGATTATTCTTAGATTTGGTCTTTTCATTGTGTCCTGAATTTCTTGGAATCTTTGGGTTAGGAACTTTTTATGTTTAAAATTTTCTTTTACAGCTGTGTCAATCTCTTCTACCATATCTTCTACACCTGAGAGTCTTTATTTTGTATCATTTATTCTATTGGTGATAATTACATCTGTAATTCCTGACCTTTTTCCTACATTTTCCATTTCTATGTTTGCCTCCATCTGTATTTTCTATATTGTTTCTACTTCCTCTTTTAGTTCTTGGATTACTTCATTCAATTCCTTCACCTGTTTACCTATGTTTTCCTGTATTTCTTTTAGTGAAGTATTGATATCCTCCTTAAAGCACTCTATATCTTCATGAGATAGGATTTTTAGGACAGTTTCCTGATTTTCAGGTGTGTTGGTGTATTCAGGGCTTGCTGTGTTGAGAGAACTGGGTTCTGATAATGCCCAGGTATATTGGCTTTTTTGCTTATGGTCTTGTACTTGCCTTTCACCATCTAGATATCCCTTGTGTTTATTGATTTGGGTGACTGTCTGGAGTCTGCCTCTTTTTGTCCCTGGGTTGTTTCAGGTCTCCTGGTAGACTTGTGGCCCTGGCTGCAGCAGACCACCTGAGGGGCCTTCCAATTGGGGCTCCTTAAGGGGCAGAGAAGCTGCTGATCTGTTGTCCTGGCTGCAGTAGATCTCTTGGGAGGCCTTCAGACTGTTGGGTCTTCTGTGGAGCAGTCAAACTGCTGTTCAACTACACTGAGTGCAGCTGATCCTCAACTGCTCTGTGAGCAGTGGATCCTCAACTACTCTGAGTAGAGAATGTCTTCCAGGATATGTCTGGATATTGTATCTTTGCTGGAGCAGACCAGCTAAGGGTCTGCCCCAGCAAAAAGGACCAGATGGAAGGGGCATAAGGGATGGAAGGGGAGTGGTCTCTAGGAGGGCGGGGGGGGGGTGATGGGTCACAAGTCCACAGGGCTCCTAGCAGCAGCTCTGGGACTCTGGAGGGGTTGGTGTTCTTACCAACTGCTCTGTGGGCAACGGGTTCTTTAGGATGGATCAGGATATGGTGTCTTCACTGGAACAAATCAGCCAAGTGTCTGCCCCAGCAGAAAGGAGTAGGCAGAAGCTGTAAATGGTTTTCTAATAGCATTTACAGGTTCCCTGCAAATGTGTTTAATAGTTTACTTAATAATCCAAGGACTACAGGCAGGCATTATGCTTGGCAGAATTTGCAGCTCCTTCTATGGAACCACCTGGATGTCTGGGACAAGGTGTTAGGAGAGGAGTGCTAGGAAAAGAGACCGAGAACTAGTCTTTAGTGAAAATTCCGTGCAGATAGGTCTGAATTTTGAGAAGCATTTTTGACATTGTATGGTGATATAGAGGGAAAGGATCAATCTTTTTCAAAGTCATGCAATGTTATCAAAAATACATAGAATAAAGCACAGACCATTTGAAGTTATATAGACATTGTTCATACTGAATGAATTTGAAAGTCTTGTAAGATTCTGACCCTTGGTCAGTGGTACTTACTTCAAGACACCCCCAAGTGAGACACTGAGATGCAGATCAATGCAAAAGCAAGAGGTTTTTCTTTCAGTGAGGGGTTGATCGGTTGATCGTCAATCAGTCCCTCGAGGAGAGTGACTAGAAGAAGACCCTGAATGGCTATTACAAGCAGTTTTTATACTTTTTCAGGGCATAGGTTGCATTAGCAAGGTTACAGTTCAAAATTATTGACTAAGCATATTGATCTTTAAATCTATTGGCTAGCAAGCAAGACGTGCATTTGAACTCCACTTGAGACTTTTCAGAGGGTCAGGTGACTATCAGTCCTTAAATTCTGAAAATTGTTTTACTCAAGAATGTTCCCGAGAGTGGAGAATGGAACATGCCCTAGCCTTGACGGCAGGTGGGAGAGGGAAGCTGTAAGGAGGGTGTGGTACTGTAAAAAAAACCTTTAGGGTCCCTCAGTGTTAATAAAATCAATATATATTTTAAAATGTTAAGAGCTACTCATTTTGTGTATGTATGTGTATTTCTCTGTGTGTGCACATGTGTATGTGTTATGTATACATGTGTTGTGCTTCTGTGTTTGTGTGTGTGTAAAGCAAATGCCCTATTTTCTAGCTTTCACCTTCTTCACTTCTCTCTTACAAACAGCATCCTTGTCAACTAATATAACAGGACACCAAAGACACTTTTTAACTATTCTCCAGTCTCTGTTTTTGTTTGTTTGGTTGGTTTGGTTTTGTTTTTCTCACAGATCTGTTTAGTTGAGGACTCTTCTCTTTGACTTGGTGGACTCAAGGGAAGTTACCTCTGTGATTCCACGTTGGGTCTGTTAGTTTTCTTTATGATAACATAGGGTGTGATAATGCTTGTTTCTCACAGTGAACTTCTGAGCTAGGTATAGAGATAAATACCTGTAATATATAATCCTAGCAATGGGAATTAACCTTGTTATCCAGGGTTATTTTATTTTATTTTAGGTTTTTAAAGACAGGGTTTCTATATGCAGCTCTGTCTGTCTGGGAACTCTTTCTGTAGACCAGGCTGGCCCTGAACTCAGAGATCCACCTGCCTTTGTCTTCTTAATACATTAAAGACATGTATTACCACTGCTCAAACGTTTGCTATTCAGTTTTAACTATGAATATTTTCAGCATTTTAATCCATTTATACTCTCTCAGTTTATGTGATTATTCTTTCTAAATTCACACACACTTATGTATCTATTAACATGTCATTTAACATATATACCCATTCTATTTATTTATTATGGTACATGTATTTATGTAAAGTAAGATGAATAATGCTAGTGTGAGTTCTTCTCCCATGCCCACTTACTCTATTCTGGATATTATTATGTTAGTATTTTCAGCTTGACTCCATGATAAAGGAATTTTAAAAAACCAATTTAGAAATAGTGATTAGGTGAGTATAGATTAATAGTTTGCAAGAGCTGAGGAAATGAGGAAGGGAAAGAAAATGAGTTGCTGAAATGGCAATTAGTATAGAAAGTAGTTGAACAATTACTTTTTCATCCCTCTGCTCACATATTATGTATCTAGTTAGTTTCTTTTACTTAAAATTTAAAGTGCTTGAAGAACATTTTTTGTTCTTTTCCTTCTATGGTTTTTCTTTTCTTTTTTTAATATGTAGTTATTTTTATGGCTAAAAAGAAATCTTTATGCAAATATGCCTAAAATAAAAATAACAAGCTGGAAAGCAATACCAGCAGTTTCTTTTGGTATGTGTTGCCTCTTGGTAGAAGGAGTCAATCAATCTGTACAGGTATTACTATGAAATGGAATTTTTTATGTTTATTCTATTACGTTGCTAACAGTTGAAGGAAAGTGTACTGTGAGTTTTGCTTTATATAAACAAACAATGCTGTAGGGAAATGTTTGACATACAGTCTTTCTACAAGACAAAACTAGAAAATAATTTTCTGAGAGCGAGAATTCAGTTTAGAATCTTTAGAAGTTCTAAGAAAAAAATACTTCAAAATCAGTTTTTAAAGGAGGCTTCTGTCTTGAAAAACTGAAACAGGAAATTAATCTATCTTTTTTCATTTTGCTCTAGGAAATGACTATGAAGATAAGATTAACTAGCTGTTGGAATAAGAGTGTGGTATCATTGGTTTTTCTAATTATACCTAACTTAAGTCCAGGACCAACTTTCTTTCACTTATCTGCCTTCCATAAATTACCACACTCCAAGGCACATTATTAATACTTAACACAGCTCTCAAATAGAGATGGATGATGAAGGAAATCTTTTACTTTCTTTTACCCTCCATGCTTCCGTCTGCCCTTGTCCTCCAAAAAGCCAGATTTCAGTGTGAACCAACCAAAGTGGGACAATATTTCACCATCTATTTGGCTTGCCCTTTGGCCAGGATGAGGGCTATATCATGACTTTCTTCACAGCAGCTTACTTTTTAACATAATTTCAGAGAAAGTTTTTTTGGGGGATGGGCATGTGTGGAAGGACAAGCATTTAAGTATTTACATATAGAAAGCAGGCAATGGGCTATTAAAAGGACAATACCAAACATTGTTAGCATTTAACTCTCTGCTTGCATAACAACTGAAAATAAAGGGACACACCTACAAACCATTGGAAGATCATCCCAATGTTCTGTCCCCACTGCCTTTCCTAATACTGGCAGACAATCCCTGTTCATCCAAAAGCCACACTTAGATGACCAAGTAGCCAGTTGATCATTTCCACTTTCTCTATTTACCACACCCAACTCACAGGGTCATTCTAGCTCTGCCACAGACTATCTCCAGCTGGCCTCCCCTTCCCCTAGCCTTCAACACAAGTAAGCATTCTCCCATGGACAAACCAGTCAAGCAGTCCCCCAAAACAGGCAACACACACCCATCTTATTCTTTGAAGATCGAGAGAAAACAGACACTAAGAAACAAAAACTCCACTCAAAAATGACAGACACAGAAATCAACCTATTTTTAATCCTAAAATTTGTGAAAGAAATCCAGTTCCATAATTTTGAGCCAAATTTGAAGCAAACTTTAATTAAGTACTGGCTAGGTTGATGGGCTATGGCCACATCCACTCCTGGAGTCCTGTTTTGCAGGGGCTTTTTAAAAATTATTAATTGCAGCCGGAAGATGGTGGTGCATGCCTTTAATCCCAGCATTTGGGAGGCAGAGGCAGGCAGGTTTCTGATTTTGAGGCCAGCCCAGTCTACAAAGTGAGTTCCAGGACAGCCAGGGCTATACAGAGAAACCCTATCTCGAAAGAAACCAAATAATAATAATAACAAAAACATTATTAATTGCTTTAATTTGTTTACATATCATATGATACCCTCCTTCCAGGTTACCCCTCCTCACTTCTCTCCATTCCATCTCCCATCTCCCCCTTCCCTTTGCCTCTACGATGGTGCTCCTCCACCCATTCATCCACTCCTGCCTCACCTCTCTAGCATCCCCCCTGGACTGGGGCATCAAGCCGCCCTCCCCTCCCATTGATGTCAGGTAAGGCCATCCTCTGCTACATATGTATCTGGAGTCTTGGCTCCCTCCATGTACACTCTTTGGTTGTTGGTTTAGTCCCTGGAAACTTGGGGTGGTCCAGTTAGTTGATATTGTTCTTTTTGTGGAGTTACAGTCCCCTTCAGCTCCTTCAGTCCTTTCCCTAGCTCTTTCATTGAGGTCCCTGGGATCAGTCCAATGGTTTGCTGTGAGTATCTGCATCTGTATTGGTCAGGTGCTGGTAGATCCTCTCAGGGAACAGCCATACTTGGCTCCTGTCAGAAAGTGCTTTTTGGCATCAGCAATAGTGTCTGGATTTGGTGTCTGCAGATGGGGTGGATTCCTAGGTGGAGAAGTCTCTGGATGGCCTTTCCTTCAGTCTTTGTTCCATTTTTTTGTCCCTGTCTTTCCTTTGGATAGGAACATTTCTGGGTAAAAAATTTTGAGATGTGTGGGTGGCCTCAACTGGGAGCAGGCTGTGCCTATTTACTGGAGGTGGTCTCTACAGGTTGTATCTCCCCTTTGTTGGGTATTTTGGCTAATGTCATTGCCAGTGACATTTCAATTCTTAACATCTATGCTGAAATTGAATATTGGCCCTCATGCATTGATAGTGAGAAATTTCAATATGCTAGTCTCATCAATGAACAACTCATCTAGACAAAATATATATATATATATATATATATATATATATATATATATATAGATATATATATATATCTTTTCAAACAAACATAAAAGAAAATATCTTCATGTCAGCACCTCATGGACCTTTTTTTCCAAAATTGACCACATACTCAGATCCAAGCAATTCTCAGCAGATACAAGAAAATTGACATAAATCCCTGCATACTATCAGACTACTACTGACTAACACTAGATATCATCAACAACAGAAAGCTTAGAAACACATAGAAACTGATGAACTCATTACTGAATGAACTATGGGTTAAGACAGAAATAAAGAAATAAAAGCCTTTCTAGCATTCAAAGAACATGAATGTATGACATATCTAAACTTACAGAACACAGTGAAAGCATGCTAAGAGCAAAGTTCATGGCACTAAGTGCCTACAAAAATAAATTAGAGCAATCAATCTCATACTAGTAATTTTTGGTTTGGTTGATTTTTTTCCAGATGGGATTTGCCGGTATAGGCCTGGCTGCCTTGAGACTTGTTTTGGAGATTATGCTGGCCTCAAACTCAGAGATTTACCTCTCATTGCCTCCCAAGTGCTGGGATTTAATCATTGTCTGACTCCATACTAGCAATTTAACAGCACACTTGAAAACTCCAGAGCAAAAAGAAGTAAGCATAGATGGTAAGAATTAATCAAACTGAGGGCTGAAATCAAGGAAATAGAAACAAAGAGAACAATACAAAGCACTGATTTTTTTTTTTTTTTTGAGAAAATCAGTGGGAGGCAAACCTTGATCCAAACTAATTAAAATAAACTAGCCTACCTCTAACAAAACATTCCAAAACTATATAATCACAAGTTCAAATTTTAAGTCTCTTTTGATTTCCCTTTAAAATAAACTTAAAGTGTTTTTCGTGCTAAATCTCTTGTGCTAAATCAACACTATAAGATATCATGCTCAAATATGTTTCCTTTGATTGCCTTTTAACTGTAGACTTAAAGCATTTCTCATGTGGAATCTACACTATCAGCTATCATAGTTATAAGCTTCCCTTGGTTGTCTTTTAACTGTGGACTTGAGGTTTATACTCTTGCATAAACTATATTCACAAGGACAATGTTTTGAATTTCCTTTCTCTTTCAATTGTAAACTTAAAATTGTTTCTATATATATATTCAGTTTCCTAGACAAAAGGAAAAATCCCTTTTTGTTCGGTCTTTTCCATAAACGTTTTTGCCTTTCCTAAACTCATCTTAAAGACTGTTCATGTTGGTAACAAATTTATCTCCTTTGTAAACTTAAGAGATATAGGAAATCCACTCAGATCTACCCCTTGTAGACTGAAATGACTCCACCCAGATAAGTACACCTGCCAGTTAATAGCTTAAGTTCCCACTTGTTACCTATTCCACAGGGTGGAATTCCTCTCCTGTACACTGGGATTGGGACTCCCCTCAAGCCCAATCACCAAGACCTAAGGGTTTCAAATGTATGCCTAAGAAAAAAAAAATTTTCCCAAATTTTATTCTCCACCTGTAATGTATGTATTTATGTGTTTCAGTATCTTGTCAAGTTCACACATTTCCTACATCCAGGCAGCTCCAGAGAAGAAACTCACAGATGCTCCAATCTTCTCTCAAAGACACAGATGCTTCTATTGGACCTGCTCCTTCCTATCTATCCACAGATAGAAGAAGCCAAAGTATCGTTATTTCTAAAAGAAATGGATGATTTTATCAATAAGTACCACTTACCAAAGTTAAATCAAGATCTGATAAACAATTTAAATAGACCTATACCTCTTAATGAAATAGACACAGTCACTAAGATTCTCTCAACAACAAAAACAAAAACAAAAAAAAACAAAAAAAAAACAAAAAAAAAACAAAAAAAAAACTCAAGACCAGACAGTTTTAGTGGAAAATTGTATCAGACTTTCAAAGAATAGTTAATGCCAATGCACCCTACATTACTCCACAAAATAGCAACAAAAAGAAAATTTCCAAATTCATTTTATAAGGTCACAGTCACCCTGATACATAAATCATATAGTCAACAAAGAAAGAGAACCACCATCCAAATTTCTTCATGAACATAGATTCAAAAATACTAAATAAAATACTTTAAAATAAAATCCAAGAACACATGAAAAAGATGACCTACTGTAATCAGTAGCCTTAATGTCAGAAATGCAGAGATGATGCAATACATGAAAACCAGCAAATATAGTCTACCATATAAATAAACATAAAAGAAAGAAAGAAAACCGCACATGATCATCTCATTAGATGCGAAAAATGCCTTTGACAAATTTAATACCCACTCACAGTAAAATCCTAAAGAGATCAGAGAAATAAGTGACATACAAAAATAAAATAACGAAGGCAATTTTCAACAAGATTGTAGATAACATCAAATTATATACAAAGAAACTCAAAGCAATCCCACTAAAATCAGGGACTAAACAAGGCTTCCCACTTTCTATATCTATTGAATATAGTACTTGATGTTTTTAGCTATCAAAATAAAACAACTGTAGGACATCAAGGGGATACAAACTGGGAAGGAAGAAGCCAAAGTATCATTATTTGCTGATGATATGATAGTATACATAAGTGACCAAAGAATTCTATCAGGGAACTTCTTTAGCTGATTAACACCTTTAATGAAGTGGCTGGACAGGAGTTTAACAAAATTAGTAACTCTCCTATATACAAATGAAAAACAGGTTGAGAAAGGAATCAGGGAAAAACACCCTTTACAATAACCACAAATAATATAAAATACCTTGTGGTAACTCTAACCAAGAAAGCAAAAAACCTGTATAATAAAATCTTCAGGTTTTTGAAGAAAGGAATTGAAGAAGATATCAGATGATGAAAAGATCTCTCATATTCATGGATTGGAAGGATTAGTGTAGTAAAAATGGCCATCCTACCCAAAGTAATCTACAAATTCAAGGCAATCCCTATTAAAATTCCAACATACTGCTTACAGATATTAAAAGGACAATATTCAATATCATATGGTAAAACAAAAATCTTATGGTAGCTTAAACAATCCTTAACAATAAAAGAAATGCTGGAAGTATCACTATCCCTGATTTCAAGTTGTACTACAGAGCTATAGTAATACCACATGATACCATCATAAAAACAGACACATTCATCAATGGAACCAAATTGAAGATCCAAACATAAATTTACACACCTATGGGCACCTGATTTTTGATTAAAAAGTTTAGAAGGATATACTGGAAAAAACTTCAACATATGATGCTAGTCAAATTGTACGTCTGCATGTAGAAGGATTCAAATATATCTCTATTTATCACTCTATTCAAAACTCATTCAACTGCACCAAATATCTTAGCATAAAGCTAGCTTTACTGAACCAGATAGAAGTTAAAATGGGGAATAACCTTGAAAGATAGCATGTCCATAGCAAAAACACTAAGATCATTAATTAATGAATGAAGTCTCATGAAACTAAAAAGCTTCTGTAAGACAAAGAATATAATCAATAGTTCAAAGAGGCAACATACAAATTGGAAAAGGATTTTTTTTACCAACTCTACATCTGACAGAGGTTTTATATACAAAATATATGACTAACTCAAGAAATTAGATATCTCAAAACCAAATAATCCAATTCCAAACCTGGGTATAGATTTAAACAAAGAATTCTCAATGGAGGAATCTCAAATGGCTTAGAAACACTTGAAATGTTCAACATCATTAGCTATCATTGAAATGCAAATCAAAACTATTGAGATCATATCTTATACCTAGTAGAATGACTAAGATCAATAATACAACTAACAGCTTATGCATGCAAGAATATGGCACAAGGGAAACACTTCTCCATTGTTGGTAGGAGTACAAACTTATATAGCCACTATAGATTTCTCAGAAGATTTGATGTCAATTTACCTTAAGATCCATCTCTACCACTTAATAGCATATACACAAAGGACACTTTATTCTACCACAAAGACACCTGGTCAATTATGTTCATTTTGGATTTATTTATAGTAACCAGAAACTGGAAGCAACCTAGATATACCTCAGCTGAAGAACTAATTTAAAAAAATGGTACATTTACAAAATGAAGAATTATTCATCTGTTAAAAAAAAAATCACATCCTGACATTTGCAGGCAAATGTATACAACTAGAACAAAATAATCCTCAGTGAGATAACCATATTCAGAAAGATAAACATTATATACTCACTTATAAGTGGATATTAGTTGCTAAGTAAATGATAGTCAAGCTACAATTCACAGACTCAAAGAGGTTAGATAAAGAGGAGGGGTCTAGTGGGACACATGGACTTCCCTAGGAAGGGAATTTAGAATAAAATTTTAAGGTGGTGTGGAAGAGTATGGTGATGTGAACAGGAAGGAACAGAAACTGCTTCTAGTTTCTGGCTACTATGAATAAAGCCAAAATGAACATAGTTGAGCAGATCTCTTTGTGATAGGATAGAGTGTCCTTTGGGTATATGACATTAAGTGGTGTAGATGAGTCACTTGATTACAAACTTCTGAAGTCTAGAGGCAAAGGATCATGGAAAGAGCTGGAGGGAAGAGAGGGAGGGAAGGAGAGAGAACAGAGTACAGCTAGAATTGGGAAGCATTGGTAGAACAGTGGAAACTTTCTGAAATCTATGAGGGTGAATCAGGTGAAGATTCCTAGCAATGGAATCTGATCTGGCCATCTTTTATAGTCAAGAAAGTGTTCCATTGGTGGACTCATTTGCATTCTGTTGAGTTGTTGCCTGGGTGGCCTGAGGAGAAACCTAAAGAGCCAGGACTGATGCTAGGACAGAAAGTGATTCTCTGAAAACTGCTCTCTGAAAACTGACAGTGGGCCTCATTGCTAAGAGCACATTGAAAGTAGAGCAATCAAGCTGGTCCCTGAATGAAATCTTCACCTCTATGTTCTACTCTCTTGGGAATGAGAAGGCACACTGAAGGCTACTGAAAAAGAAACATAGACAGCAACCCAGTCACAAAACATTTTCATGTCTGAAAGATGTTCTGGGGCAATGGTGGCACAGAACTTGTGGAAGTGGCCAACAAATATTTGGTTTAAGTTAGAGTTCACTATATGTCCCTCAATAGAGAAATGGATACAGAAACTGTGGTACATTTACACAATGGAGTACTACTCAGCTATTAAAAACAATGAATTTATGAAATTCTTGGGCAAATGGATGTATCTG
>NW_018393372.1:12672-14667 GCF_900095145.1 Mus pahari
CAGCACAGGGGAAGGACAGGGCCAAGTAGTGGGAGTGGGTGGATAGGGGAACAGGGGTGGGGGTGGGGTATAGAGAACTTTCGGGATAGCATTTGAAATGTAAATAAAGAAAATAATAATTAAAAAAAGTTAGGGTTCACACCACGAGAGGGAGCTAATGGCCCACATGGCCTGGATGGCCCCATCCATCTATCTATCTATCTATCTATCTATCTATCTATCTATCTATCTATCTTGAAGCAATCCCACTAAAATTAGGGACTAGACAATGCTGCCCTCTTTCTCCCTACCTATTCAATATAGTACTCGAAGTCCTAGCCAGAGCAATTAGACCACAAAAGGAGATCGAGGGGATACAAATTGGAAAGGAAGAAGTCAAAATATCACTATTTGCAAATGATATGATAGTATATATTAAGTGACCCTAAAAATTCCACCAGAGAACTCCTAAACTTGATAAACAACTTCAGTGAAGTAGCTGGAAATAAAATTAATTCAAAGCACATTCAGTTACAAAGCTGGTTTCTTGAATTTGTTCCTTTTGTAGATTCATCTAAAATACCAATTAGCCAACATAAGACAATATATTGCCTCATTCCTGAAATGTCTTAATCAGCATTCAGAATCTGTACTCAGCCCTGACACAATAGTATGTCCATACAGTTTAGCACAGTTTAAAAGAAATTTTACATGTGGGCCTTATACTGCCTAAGTTATCAGGAACCATGTTCTAAGGTTTGTCACAGTCAAAGCCCCAATTCTAGGTACTAAATTCCTTCTTTGGGGAGCTTTGACTTGTCTTCTCAGAATACATACCCTTAGTAACTAAAGCATAGACATGATGAGTTCTCATTTCTTTTTGCGTGGAAGTCTAAACTAAGGTAGTTGTGGAATGGCCTTCTGGTCAACCTGGGACACAAATTGCCTCTGTATTTCTGTGCCATTTTCAGCAGGATGGTCTCTCACCCATGCTATCTAGGATGCTAGGTAGCCACCATGCTTAATCCCATGCTGTAGGAAGGAGGGAAGGGAAACAGCTTATGTGCTGGGAGCTGAGCACACATGTGTAGAACTTGTTACAAGGCCACACCTTGCAAGGGCATTCGGTAAATGTGTTCTTCAGCCAGTGGCACGGTGCCAAACACCAAATCAAACTCTGTTATCATAGAAGAAAATGAGAACAAGCCCTGTGGAGACAACCAGAGGCTTCTGATACAGCCACTGAAAATGGTCCTTTCTCCAATGTAACACAATGTCTGTTAAAAATAATGCAGTGTATGTAACCTATTTAATCTCTACCTCTTTCGCCACTGCAAGAAAAAAGTAAAATCAGTGAGTCCATGTGCTTTCAATAAAGAAAAAAAATAAAACCCAATCGTGTTTATCAAATGACAGCTCTGTTTCAGCAGAGTTCATGTTTTTTCCTTAAGATATAATTGAATTTCCTAAAATTGGAATCAATTTGCATGTGCAGTTTTTGAAAATAAAGACCAAAATATTTGCATATTTGTGTAACATATGGTTGATGCAGACTCCTTATATTCATAAAGATACCTATTTTAACCATTCCATGCTTCTCCAAATGGCATACAGAAAAGTGACTCTTTAAAAAATAAAGCACTTAATTTGAAACAAAAAATAAAATAAAATAAAATTAACTCAAACAAGTCAGTGGCCTTTCTCTACACAAAGGATAAACAGGCTGAGAAAGAAATTAGGGAAAGAACACCCTTCACAATAGTCACAAATAATAAAAATACCTTGGTTGACTCTAACTAAGGAAGTGAAAGATCTGTATGATAAGAACTTCAAGTCTCTGAAGAAAGAAATCAAAGAGCATCTCAGAAGATGGAAAGATCTCCCATGCTCATGCATTGGCAGGATTATTATAGTAAAAATGGCTATCTTGCCTAAATCAATCTACAGATTCAATGCAATCCCCATCAGAATTCCAACACAATTCTTCACAGAGTTAGAAAGGGAAATTTGCAAATT
>NW_018393372.1:15682-16986 GCF_900095145.1 Mus pahari
AGTCTGGCAGTTCCTCAGAAATTTGTACATAGTATTACCAGAAGATCCAGCAAAGATGTTCCAACTGGTAATAAGGACACATGCTCTACTATGTTCATAGCAGNCTTATTTATAATAGCCAGAAGCTGGAAAGAACACAGATGTCCCTCAACAGAGGAATAGATACAGAAAATGTTGCACATTTACACAATGGAGTACTACTCAGCTATTAAAAACAACAAATTTATAAAATTCTTAGGCAAATGGATGGATCTGGAGAATATCATTCTGACTGAGGTAACCCAATCACAAAAGAACACACATGATATGTACTCACTGATAAGTGGATATTGTCCCAGAAACTTAGAATACCCAAGATACAATTTGCAAAACACATGAAACTCAAGAAGGAAGACCAAAGTGTGGATACTTCACTCCTCCTTAGAATGGGGAATAAAATACCCATAGATGGAGTTAGAGAGACAAAGTTCGGTGCTGAGACAGAAGGAATGACCATCCAGTGACTGCCCCACTTGGGGATCTGTCCCATAATCAGCTATCAAACCCAGACACTAGGCAGATGCCAACAAGAGCCTGCTGACAGGAGCCTGATATAACTCTCCTGTGAGGATCTGCCAGTGCCTGGTAAATACAGAAGTGGATGCTCACAGTCATCCATTGGACAAAGCACAAGGTCCCTAATGAAGGAGCCAGAGAAAGTACCCAGGGAGCTGAAGGGGTCTGAAGCCCCATAGGAGGAACATCAATATGAAATAACCAGTAGCCCCGGAGCTCCTTCTAACCATACCACCAATCAAAGAAAATACATGGTGGAATTTGTGGCTCTAGCTATATATGTAGCAGAGGACGGTCTAGTTGGTCATCAATGGGAGGAAAGGCCCTTGGTCCTGTGAAGGCTCTATGCCCCCCCAGAATAGGGGAATGCTCAGACCAGGAATGGGAGTGGGTGTGTTGCAGAGCAGGGGGAGTGAGAATAGGGGATTTTTGGAGGGGAAAACTAGGAAATGGGATAACATTTGAAATGTAAATATAGAAAATATCTTTAAATTTTTTTAAAAAAAAAACCAAAAAACAAACAAACAAAAGAAAACAAAATCAAAACAAAACATAAGAAAACAAATTCCTAAATGGCCCTAATACCTGCCATTTAAAAGTATATCTGAAAGTGCAAGGAAATAAAAAAAGAAGAAAAAGGAAACTTATAGAAATTACCTAATCCCAGCCTGAGGTTTCTACCCTGCCTTATTATTTAGCTCGTGGATAAAATCACATATACCCTTTATATTTACAATATAAGCCTTAAA
>NW_018393372.1:19796-21166 GCF_900095145.1 Mus pahari
ATCCCAAGTCATTTCGGAAGTTGATGGGAACCGGGTGGCTTTGAGCCAAGAGAACACACAGGATTCCCTTCCTCTCCAGCAGAAGATCCTGGTTTGCTCTTTGCTGCTCTTGACCTGGCGGCTGAAAATCAAAGAGTTCACCCTGGGGAAGTTATACAGTAGCATCTGTCGCAAACAGCAGGTGGCGGCTGTAGACCAGTCTGAGTGTTTGTCCTTTCAGGGCTCCTGGAGTCCAGGGGCATTGTGGGATTAAAGAAAAATAAGGAGAGCCGCCTCACCAAGGTGTCTCTGAAGATTGAAGAAAAGGAAATAGAGCATGTCCTGAAAGGCAAAGCTTTCATTGGGAACATCCATGCTGCTGGTCTGCCCTGAATGGTTCTCTTACTCACAGCGCCTGCAGGTGTCCCTCCCGCTGGAATTTGGCAGTCCCGAACATCTTCATTTTAGTAAGGTCATTTGGAAACAGTTACGGCCCTTTTTACTCCGCACCAGTAAATTTTAGTGAATGGATTCATGAGTGTTAGCGCTGGCTAATATCGTTGGCTCTTATTGTTTTTACTCATAAAAATGACCGAGTAGCTGGGTGTGGTGGCTTATGCCTGTGATCCCAACACTTGGGAAATAGAGTCAGGAGTTCAAGGCCATCCTTGGCTACATAGTGAGTTTGAGCTGGCCTGGACTACAAGAGACTCTGTAAAAATAAAACCGATGACCCCTTTTAAAGCAATATTCAGTACTTTTCCCCTTTCATGTACCTACGAGTATATACAGACTTATGTTGAAGAATTTGTATATCTATTACCTCTGTCTACAAAGGATATATTTTGTAAAGAACTTTGGGGTTTAGAAGAATGATCCAGGAAAATATACAAGCCTACATGGAAGGGCATTGTGTCCAGAGGATGCTCCCTTCGTGTGACATGTGCTGCTGCACTGGACTTTTTAAGGACTGATGAAGAGTCTACGGTGCTCCCTCCCAGTATGGGGGTGACGAGGAGAGTAACTACAGATTGTGAATATATTTATTTTCAAGTTTCAAAAAAAAAAAAAAAAAAGAATGAGAGGTCAGTTTCTCCATGCCATTGTTTGTTTGTTTGTTTGTTTGTTTGTTTGTTTTTTATGTATGTGAGTACACTGTAGCTGTCTTCAAACAAACCAGAAGAGGGCATCGGATCCCATTACAGATGGTTGTGAGCCACCATGTGGTTGCTGGGAATTGAACTCAGGACCTCTGGAAGATCAGTCAGTGCTCTTAACCACTGAGCCATTGACAAAGCTCAAGTCTAAGTGGATCAAAGACCTCCACATAAAACCAGAGACACTGAAATTGATAGAGGAGAAAGTGGGGAAAAACCTCGAAGATACAGGCA
>NW_018393372.1:21426-34808 GCF_900095145.1 Mus pahari
ACAGCAGAAGATGGCCTAATCGGCCATCATTGGGAAGAGAGGCCCCTTGGTCTTGTAAACTTTATATGACCCAGCACAGGGGAAGGCCAGGGCCAAATAGTGAGAGTGCATGGTAGGGGAGCAGGGGTGGGAGGGTGTAAGAAAATTTTGGGATAGCATTTGAAATGTAAATAAAGAAAATAATAATAATAATAATAATAATAATAATAATAATAATAAATAAACTTTAAAAATTAAAAAAAAAACATGAAATGAGCAGAGCAAAGAAGGAATATTAAGAGCTGCAAGGAAAAAAGGCAAAATAACGTACAAAGGTAGACCTATCAGAATTACACCATACTTCTCACCAGAGACTATGAAAGCCAGTAGAGCCTGGTCAGATGTCAAGTAGACTTAAGAAAAAACAAATGCCAGCCCAGGCTACTATAGCCAGAAAAACTCTCAATCAACATAGATGGAGAAACCAAAATATTCTAGGACAAAACAAAATTCAAACAGTACTTATCTACCAATTCACCCATACAAAGGATCCTAGAAGGAAAACTCCAACACAAGGAAAAGTACCTGTACAAAAGAAGTACATGATATTAAGAGTCTAACAACAAAGCCAAAAGGGGAGAACCATAAGCACATAGAGCCACCTATAAAAAACAAATATATAAGGAACCAGCAGTCATCTCTCTTTAATATCTCTGAATATTACAGGACTCAACTCACCTATAAAAAGACATAAGGTAACAAATTGGACACGCAAACAAGATCCAGCAACATACAGGAAACACACCTCAATAACAAAAACAGTACTATCTCAGAGTAAAAGGATAGAAAAAGGATTTCCAAGCAAATGGTCCCAAGAAACAAGCAGAAGTTGCCATTCTAATATCCAATAAAATAGACTTTCAACCAAAATTATGAATGGTGAGGGAGATGGACACTTCATACTTATCAAAGGTAAAATCGACCAAGATGAATTCTCAAATACAAGGGCACCTGCATTCATAAAAGAAACTTTGCTAAAGGTCAATGCACACAATGCACCTCACACAATAATAGTGGGAGACTTCAACACCCCACTCTCATCAATGGACAGATCATGGAAACAGAAACTACATAGAGGCACAGTAAAGCTAAAAGAAGTTATGAAACAAGTGGATTTAACAGATATTTACAGAATATTTTATCCTAAAACAAAAGGATATACCTTCTTCTCAGCATTTCATGTTACCATGTCCAAAATTGACCATATAATTGGTCACAAAACAGGCCTCAACAGAAACAAGAAGATTTAAATAATCCCATGCACCCAATCAGATCATCACAGATTAAGGCTAGTCTTCAATAACAACAAAAATAATAGCAAGCCAACATACAAGTGGAAGCTGAACAACAATCTACTCAATGATGACTTGGTCAAGGAAGAAATAAAGAAAAAAATTAAAGACTTTACAGAATTTAATGAAAATGAAGCCACAACATACCCAAACTTATGGGACACAATGAAAGAAGTGCTAAGAGGAAAATTCATAGCTCTGGGTGCCTCCAAAAAGGAACTGGAGAGAGCACACACTAGCAGCTTAACAGCACACATGAAAGCTCTAGAACAAAAAGAAGCAAATGTACAAAAGATGAGTAGATGGCAAGAAATAATCAAACTCAGGGCTGAAATCAACCGAGTAGAAACAAAAAGAACTATACAAAGAATCAACCAAACCAGGAGCTGGGTTGTTTGTTTTTGTTGCTGTTGTTTTTGTTTTTGTTTTTGTTTTTGTTTTTGTTTTGAGAAAACCAACTACATAGATAAACTCTTAGCCAGACTAGCCAGAGGGCCCAGAGACAGTATCCACATCAAAAAGAATCAGAAATGAAAAGGGAGACATAACAACAGAATATGAGGAAATCTAAAAAATCATCAGATCCTACTACAAAAGCTTATACTCAACAAATCTGGAAAACCTAGATGAAGCAGACAATTTTCTAGAAAGATTCCAGGCACAAAACTTAAATCAGGGTCAGATTCACGTTCCAAACAGTCCCATATCCCCTAAAGAAATAGAAATAGTCATTAATAGTTGCCCAACCCACAAAAGCCCACGACCAGATGGGTTTAGTGCAGAGTTCTATCAGACCTTCAAAGAATGCCTAATTCTAATACTCCTCAAACTATTCTACAAACTAGAAACAAAAGGTACTCTACCCAAGCCACAATTACTCTGATACCTAAACCACACAAAGACCCACAAAAAAAGAGAACTTCAGAACAATTTCTTTTATGAATATTGATGCAGAAATACTCAATAAAATTCTCCCAAACTGAATCCAAGAACACATCAAAACAATTCCTTCACCATGATTGAGTAGGCTTCATCCCAGGGATGTAGGAATAGTTCAATATATGGAATTCCATCAAAGTAATCCACTATATAAACAAACTCAAAGAAAAAAAACCAATGATCATTTCATTAGATGCTGAGAAAGCATTTGACAAAATCCAGCACCCATTTATGTTAAAAGTCTTGGAAAGATCAAGAATTCAAGGCCCATACCTAAACATAGCAAAAGCAATATACAGCAAACCAGTAGACAACATCAAATTAAATAAAGAGAAACTTGAAGTCATCCCACTAAAATCAGGGAGTAAGCAAGACAGCCCACTCTCTCCCTACCTGTTCAATGTATTACATGAAGTCCTAGCCAGAACAATTAGACAACAAAATGAGGTCAAAGGGATACAAATTTTTAAAAAAGGAAGTCAAAATATCACTATTTGCAGAAGATATGATAATATACTTAAATGGCACAAAAAATTCTACCAGTGAACTCCTAAAGGTGATAAACAACTTTTGCAAAGTGTCTGGATATAAAATTAACTCAAACAAATCAGTGGTCTTCCTCTACTCAAAAGGATAAAAAGGCTGAGTAAGAAATTAGGGAAACAACAACATTCACAAAAGCCACAAAAAAATATAAAATATCTTGGTGTGACTCTAACTAAGCAAGTGAAAGATCTGTATGAGAAGAACTTCAAGTCTCTGAAGAAATAATAGAAGATCTCAGAAAATGGAAAAATATCCCATGTTTATGGATTGGCAGGATTAATATTGTAAAAATGACTATCTTGCTGAAAGCAATCTACAGATTCAATACATTCCCCATCAAAATTCCAACTCAATTCTTCATAGAGTTAGAGCAATTAGAAAATTCATGTGGAATAACAAAATACTCAGAATAGTGAACACTATTCTTAACAATAAAAGAACTTCTGGGGGAATCATCATGCCTGACCTCAAGCTGTATTACAGAACGATAATGATTTTTAAAAAAACTGTATGGCATTGGTACAGAGACAAACAGGAAAATTAATGGGGTAAAATTGAAGACCAGAAAAGAACCCACACAGCTATGGTCACTTGATCTCTGACAAAGGAGCTAAAACCATCTAGTGGAGAAAAATACATTTTCAACAAATAGTACTGGTTCAACTGGTGGCTAGCATGTAGAAGAAGGCAAACCTATATTATCTCCTTGTACAAAGCTCAAGTCCAAGTGGATCAAGGAACCTCCCATAAAAGCAGATACACTGAATCTTATAGAAGAGAAAGTGGGGAAGAGCCTCAAACACATGGGCACATGGGAAAAACTCCTGAAGAGAACACCAATGGTTTATGCTCTAAGATCAAAAAATAGACAAATGGGACCTCATAAAATTGCAAAGCATCTGTAAGGCAAAGGACATTGTCAACAGGAAAAAACAACAACCAACAGACTGGGAAAAATTTTTACAAACCCTACATCTGATAGAGGGATAATATCCAATATATACAAAGAATATAAGAAGTTAGACTCCAGAGCACCAAATAATTCCATTAAAAAATGGAGTACATATGGAAGGAGTTACATAGACAAAGTTTGATGCTGAGACAGAAGAAAGGACCATCCAGAGACTACCCCATTTGGGGATCCATCCCATAAACAACCACCAAACCCAGACACTATTGCATGTACCAACAAGATTTTGCTGATAGGACTCTGATATCGCTGTCTCCTGTGAGGCTATGCCAGTGCCTGGCAAATACAGAAGTGGATACTCATAGTCATCTATTGGATAGAATACAGGGCCCTCAATGAAGGAGCTAAAGAAAGTACCCAAGTAGCTGAAGGGGTCTGCAGCCCTAGGAGGAACAACAATATGAACTAACCAGTACTCCCAGAGCTTGTGCCTCTAGCTGCATATATAGCAGAGGATGGCCTAATCGGCCATAAATGGGAGGAGAGGCCCTTGCTCTTGCAAGGATTCTATGCCCCAGTATAGGGAAATGCCAGGGCCAGGAAGTGGGATTGGGTAGGTTGGGGAGCAGAGAGATGGGGGAGGGTATAGGGGATTTTTAGAGAGGAAACTATGAAAGGGGATAGCATTTAAAATGTAAATGAAGAAAACATCTAATAAAAATTTTTTTTAAATGGGGTACAGAGCTAAACAAAGAATTCTCGACTGAGGAATACCAAATGGCTGAGAAGCACCTAAAGAAATGTTCAACATCCTTAGTCATCAGGGAAATGCAAACCAACACAACCCTGAGAGTGCACCTCATACCAGTCAGAATGGCTAAAATAAAAAACTCAGCTGACAGCAGATGCTGGCAAGGATGTGTAGAAAAAGGAACACTCCTCCATTTCTGGTGGGATTACAAGCTGGTACAACCATACTAGTAAACAGTTTGCCAGTTACCCAGAAAATTGGACATAGTACTACCTGAGGACCCAACTATACCACTCCTGGGTCTATACCCAGAAGATATCCAACATGTAATAAGGACACATAGTCCACTATGTTCATAGCAGCCTTATTTATAATAGCCAGAAGCTGGAAAGAATCCAGATGTCCTTCAACAGAGAAATGAATACAGAAAATATGGTACATTTACACAATGGTATACTACTCAGCTATTAAAACTGATGAATTCTCTAAGTTCTTAGGGAAACGGATGAAACTAGAAAATATCCTGAGTGAGGTAACCCAATCACAAAAAAAAAAAAAAAACAAAAAACAAAAAAAAAAAAACAAAAAAAAAAACATGGTATGCATTCAGTGATAAGTGGATATTGATATTAACCCAGAAGTTTGGAATACCTAAGATACAATTCACAGACCACATGAATCTCAAGAAAAGGGAAGACCACAGTGTACATACTTCAGTCTTTCTTAGAAGGGGGATCAAAATACCCATGGGAGGAGATACAGAGACAAAGTTTGGAGCAGAAACTGAAGGAAAGCTCATCCAGTGACTGTCCCACCTGGGGATCCATCCCATATACAGTTACCAAACCCAGACACTTCTGTGGATGCCAAAAAGTACTTGCTGACAGGAGCCTGATGTAGCAATCTCCTGAGAGACTCTACCAGTTGCTAACAAATACAAAAGTGGAGGCTCACAGCACTACATTGGACTGAGCATAGGGTCCCCAATAGAGGAGCTAGAGAAAGGACCTAAGGAGCTGAAGGGGTTTGCAGACCCATACGTGGAACAACAATATGAACCAACTCAGAATACCCCCAGAGTTCCCAGGGACTAAACCACCAACCAAAGAGCATACAAGGAGGGACTCAAGGCTTCAACAGCACATGTAGCAGAGGATGACCTTGTGGGACATCAATGAGAGGAGATGTCCTTTGTCTTGTGAAGGCTCAAGGCTCCAGTCTCCAGTGTATGAAAATGCCAGGACAGGGAAGAGGGAGTGGGTGGGTTAGTGGATGGGAGATGGGATAGGGGTTTTTTTGGAGGGGAAATGAGCAAAGGGGATAAAATTTGAAATGTAAATAAAAGAAATATCTAATAAAAATGAAAAAAGAGAACTTCAGACCAATCTCACTTATGAATATTGATGCAAAAATATTCAATAAAATTCTTGCAAAGCGAATCTAAGAACATATCAAAACTAGCATTCACCACAGGCTAGTAGGCTTTATTTCAGTGATGTGAGATTGGTTTGATATATGAAAATCCATTAACATGATCCATTATATAAACAAACTCAAAGGAAAAAAAATCACATGATCATCTCCTTAGATGTAGAAAAAGCATTTGACAAAATACACACTTCTTCGTGTTAAAAGTTTTGGAGAGATCAGCAATTTATTGCAAGCCAAAAGCCCATATCAAATTAATTGGAGAGATACTTGAAGCAATCCCACTGAAATTGGGAACAAGACAAGGCTGTACACTCTCCCCATATCTACTCAATATACTACTTGAAGTGCTAGCTAGAACAATAAGACAACAAAAAGAAGTCAAGGTGATACAAATTGGCAAAGTAGAAATAAAGGTATTATTATTTGCAGATGATATGATAGTATACCTAAGCAACTCAAAAAATTCTACCAGAGAACTTCTCCAGTTGATAAACAAGGGAAGTGGCCAGATATAAAATTAACTCAAATAAATCAGTAGCCTTCCTTTATACAAATGATAAGCAGGCTTAGAACGAAATTAGGGAAACAATAACCACAAATAATATAAAATATCTTCAAGTCTCTCAAGAAAGAAATCAAAGATCTCAGAAAATGGAGAAATCTTCCATGCTCATGGATTGACAGAATTAACATAGTAAAAATGTCCATCCTATAAAAAACAATATAAAGATTTAATGCAATCCCCATCCCCATCAAAATCCCAAAACAATTCTTGAAAGACATGGAAAGAGCAATTCTCAAACTCATCTGGAAAGGCAAAAAGACAGAATAGTGAAAATAATTCTTATCAATAAAAGAACGGCTGGCAGAATCACCATCCATGACCTCATGCTTTACTACAGAGCAATAGTGATAAAAACTACAAGACATTGGTACAGAGACAGACACATTGATCAATGAAATAGAATTGAAGACCCAGAAATAAAACCACACACTTACAGACACTTGTTCTTTGACAAGGACACCAAAAATATACAGTGGATAAAAGAATGCATCTTCAATAAATAGTGCTGTTCTAATTGTCTGTCTGCATGTAGAAAAATGAAAATAACCCATATTTTTTACCTTGCACAAAGCTCAAATCCAAGTGGATCAAGAACTTCAAAATAAAATCAGATACACTAGCTGGGTGTGGTGGTGCACGCCTTTAATCCCAGCACTTGGGAGGCAGAGGCAGGCAGATTTCTGAGGTTGAGGTCAGCCTGGTATACAAAGTGAGTTCCAGGACAGCCAGGGCTACAAAGAGAAACCCTGTCTCAAAAAACAACAACAACAACAACAACAACAACAACAAACCACACACACACACACACACACACACACACACACTCAAAAAACAAAAACAAAAAACAAACAAACAAAAAACCCAGATACATTGAATCTAATAGAAGAGATTCAGGAAATAAATTCAGGAAATAGGAGGGTAAAGAGCCTTGAATTCACTGGCAGGGGGAAAGCAGAGCTCCAGTGGCTCATGCTCTAAGATCAAGAACAGAAAAATGAGACCTCATGAAATTAGAAAGCTTCTGTAAGGCAAAGGACATAGTCAATAAGACAAATCGGCAACCTACACATTGGGAAAAGATCTTCACTAACCCCATATCTGATAGAAGGCTAATTTCCAAATTATATAAAGAACTCTAGAAGCTAATCAGCAAAAAAACAAACAACCCAATCAAAAAATGAACTAAGTCAAAATTTCACAACTGAGGAACCTTGAATGGCTGAGAAGCTCCTAAAGAAATGTTCAAAGTCCTTAGTGATTAGAGAAATGCAAATCAAAATGACCCTGAGATTCTATCTTACATCAGTCAAAATGGCTAAGATCAAAACCACAGCGGACAACAAATGTTGGAGAGATGTGAAGAGGAACACTCCTTCATTGCTGGTGGGATTGGAAACTGGTACAACCACTCTGGAAATCAATCTGGAGGTTCATCAGAAAATTGCAAATAGATCTACCTGAAGACCCAGATATTGGGAATATATCCAAAGATGCCTCGCAATGCCACAGGGGCATGTGTTCCACTATGTTGATAGCAGCTTTATATGTGATAGCCAGAAGCTGGAAAAAACCCAGATGTTCTACTGCAGAAGAATGGATACGAACATTGTGGTTCATTTACACAATGGAATACTAATCAGGTATTAAGACTGAGGACATCCTGAGATTTGCAGGTAAATGGATGAAACTAGAAAATATCATCCTGAGTGAGATAACTCAGACCCAAAATGACATACATGGTATGTATCCACTAATAAGTGGATGCCCCCCCCCCAAAAAAAAGGTCAACAGACTGAAGTGCCCAAATGAGAATGCCTCAGTCCCACTTGGGAGAGAGAAGAAAGCAATTGCAGATGGGGAGAGTGTGAAGGACCTGGGAGGGAAAGTGGACTGGAGGGGGAAAGTTGTAGGGAGAGGGGAACATGATTTGTTATTGGGTGAGGGAAAAGTACTGAAGCCCTGAAGGCCAGCAGAAAGAATGGAATCAGGGAACCTCTGGAGATATGAGGTTGGGGGGACCTTCCAGAATGTACCAGAGACCTGGGACGTGAGAGACTCTCAGGACTCAAAGGGAAGAACCTTAGAAGAAATGCCTGACAGTAAGGAGAGGAAACTTTTAGAGCCCACCTCCAGTAGGAAGACAGGGCTTCAAATGAGGGAAAGGGGGGCCATCCCACAGTCACAACTCTGACCCATAATTGGTGGTGTCTGAAAGAATTGCAGGGATGGAAATGGAGAGGGGCCTTAGGAAAAGAAGGTCCACAGACAGGCCCAAAGTAGAATCCAGCTCAAGGGAAATCCCAAGTCCTGACACTATTACTGAGTCTACGGAGTGCTCACAAAAAGGGACCTAGCATGACCACACTCCAGAAGACCCAACAAGCTCTGAAAGAGTCAGATGCAGATATTTGCACCCAACCAATGGACAGAAGCAGCTGACCCCTGTTGTTGAGTTAGGGAAGGCTGAAAAAAGCTGATGAGATGAGTGATCCTGTAGGAGGAACAGCAGTCTCAATTAATCTGGACCCCCGAGATCTCTCAAACACTGGATCATCAAACAGTTGGCATATACCTGCTAGTATGAGGCTCCCAACACACATACAGTAGAGGACTGCCAGGTCTGTGTTCATTCAGAGATGATGCACCTAACCCTCAAAGGACTGGAGGCCCCAGGGAGTTTAGAGGTCAGGTGGGGTGGGGGGTGGGGACACACACGTGGAGACAGGAGGGTGGGGAGGAGGTGTTAGATGTGGAAAAGTCAGAGGATGGATAGGGGGTGAGGATAAAATATGGAGTGTAAATAAGTAAATAATTAAAGAAAAAAGAAAACAAATTACCAAGGAAATCTACTGTACAAGTGGGAACCCATACAAAAAAACGTAAAACTTTCTTCTTGGAAGGCACAAAGCATGTCTTGTGACTCTTCTTGCTTTGAATAGGTTAAGTTTTGCTCTAATTCTCACAATCCTTTATTTTCTGTTGAGACAGGAATATAAAGATTGTCTTACTTTAGCCACTTTGTGTTATGCTGATATAGTCACACAATTCTGCTAAAGTCCTTATATGAAATTTCCCCCTAATTTGCTTAATTAGCAGTCCATCTGAAATATGTCTTTTTTTAAAAAAAAAAAAAATCCCAATACTTCCTTCCTACCTGAGGAACATAGCTGAAATCAGCTTTTTCTTCTCTTTAAGGAAGAGAGCATGTAGGATGCATAACCTGACAGACTCCAGATTTAATCTCAGCTCTCTCACTTTTTAACTCACAGACTAATCAAATTATTTAGCCCTCTAAGCCTGAATTTCTCCAATCTGTAAAGCAGGAACCACCATTCCTACATAATAGGGTTGTTGGGAAGATCTGAAAATTACTGGGTAAAGAGATTCCTATATTTGGAAACTGGCAAACGCCTTACCCACTGGCGCCATCTGCTGGACATGAAACCTAAATGTAGAGCATTTGAGTTCTGTGTTCTGACATTACTAACTGAAGTTCTTAATCATTTTTGTTTTGCTTTGTTTTCTGTTTTTGTTTGTTTGTTTGTTTGCTTGCTTGCTTGCTTGCTTGAGACAGGGTCTCCTGTAGCCCAGACTAGACCTAGAAACCCTGATCTTCTTACCTCCATCTCCACAGTGTTGGGATTACACTTCTTTACAGTCATCCCCAGCCACCAAATTCTTAATGTTGAGAAGCTGGTTATCCTATATTATCATAAGGAAAATTGATGGTTCCAATGTGTAGTCACACAACTAACTTTCCTGGAGTTCACACAGAGGTTCAGGTTGATAAAATGTATTGGTAAAAGTAAAAGACTGAAGAACAATCAAAAGGTAGATTAGTGCCCTGGATGTGAACTGATGAGGGTGGTGCTGATGAAAAGACAGTCTAAGATCCTACTAAATGAACATGCCCAGAAGGCACCTGAAGCCACTTGATCTCTACAGATTTAGGAAAGATTGACCTAATCACTCAGTACATCAGAAATCCACTGCTTAGGAAATAGTAGACATTGAAATGGCTTAACTATCAAAGTTAAAGAAAAATATCTCAGAAGGAATGTGGTTGAGAAGTATGGTTTGTGGATACTGAGCCTTCAGCTCATTGTGATGGTTACACTGGATTTTTCAGTCTTGAGCTTGTCATCTTGGCACAGGGCAGGAAGCCTTGGAGCTCAGGATGAGAGGCCATGAATATAAAAGTGAAAACTCTAACACAGAGAAAAGATGAGCTCTTCAATGGAAAAGAATGAATGAAAGACCTGAGAACAAAGAAAGACTTAGGCAGGGCTCACAGGGAGCAGGTGATTAAAATTGAAAAGAAAGGAGGTGACTCAAGGAGCTCACTCCTTGTACAGACAGGAAAAGAATAAATACAATGCTCTGTGATAAAAGACAACACCATAGAGAACATCAAGTGAGAGTGATCAGTAACATCAGAGGCTTGAAGTAGGTCAAGGATCACTGCATCAGGTCTACAAAAATGCACAGCGTTCCTGATGATGAGACAGTAAAGAATGAGCAGCCTTGATCATAATATTAGCACTTAAAACACACAAACAATTGCCAGATTAAAAAACACCCACATAAACTCAGGTGAGCATTCTGGGCTGCACCGGTTCTGGGTCACCTTGGGCTCAAACTCAGCAGAAGGTCCCACGGTCCCCAGAGAACTCTCCATGTGATCTTAGGATCACTGGTGAGTGGAACACAACATCTGTTCCAAACCAATTGCTCCTGTGACAGCAGGAGCATGGACACAGGAGCCCTACCTGACCAGAAGCTCGGGTTCCTTCTGATCTGTGCTGGTATATCTTGGACTTGAACACAAAAGAAAGCCACACGGTCCTCAGAGGAGACACCACTTCCAGGCTCTGTAACATGCCCAGGATCTTGGGATTCTAGGATCCCAGGATAACAGGAGCTTGGTCACACCAGGATCTCAGGGTCTCAGAGGAAGCTTCACTGCCAAGAACTCTGAAACACCCAGAATCTCAGGTTCACAGGAGCCCACAATAAAAGGATCTCAGAGAAATCTGGACTCTGAAAAGTTCTGAATCAACTGGAATTATAGGAAGGACAGGCTCCAATCAGATATATTGAGGGCAACAAGCACTTGAGATATTCGGAAGGCAGGAGGCAAGCATAAAAAATAAAATAAAATAAAATAAAATAAAATAAAATAAAATAAAATAAAAGAGACATAACAACATAACATGAGGTAATCCAAAACACCATCAGATCCTACTACAAAAGCTATACTTAACAAAACTGGAAAAACTGAATGAAATGGACAATTCTAGTCAGATACCAGGTACAGATTAACAATTTAAACAGTCCCATTTCCCATAAAGAAATAGAAGCAGTCATTAATAGTCTCTCAAACAAAAAAAGCCCAGGACCAGATGGGATTAGTGCAGAGTTCTATCAGACCTTCAAAGAAGACCTAACTCCAATTCTCCTCAAACTATTCCAAAAAGTAGAAATAGAAGATATTCTACCCAATTCATTCTATGAAGGCACAATACCTAAACCACACAAATATCCAACAAAGAAAGAGAACTACAGACCAATTTCCCTTACAAATATCAATGCAAAAATACTCAATAAAATTCTCGTAAACCAGATCCAAGAACACAACAAAACGATCATCCATCATGATCAAGTAGGCTTCATCCATGGGATGCAGGGATGGATCAATATATGGAAATCCATCAACATAATCCACTAAATAAACAAACTCAAAAACAAAAACCACGTGCTCATCTCCTTAGATCCTGAGAAGCATTTGACAAAAACAACAGCCCTTCAAGATAAAAGTCTTGGAAAGATCAGGAATTCAAGCCCCATACCTAAACATAATAAAAACAATATATAGCGAACCAATGGCCAATAACAAACTAACTGGGGAGAAACTTGAAGCAGTCCAACTAAAATCAGGGACTAGACAAGGCTGTCCACTATCTCCCTACCTACTCAATATATTACCTGAAGGCCTAGCCAGAGCAATTAGACAACAAAAGGAAATCAAGGAGATACAAATTGGAAAGAAAGAAGACAAAGTATCACTGTTTTCAAATGATATGATAGTATATAGAAGTGACCCTAAAAATTCCACCAGAGAACTCTTAAAACTGATAAACAGCTTCATTGAAGTAGCTGGATATAAAATTAACTCAAACAAATCAGTGGCCTTTCTCTACACAAAGGATAAACAGGCTGAGAAAGAAATTAAGGAAAGAACACACTTCAAAAATAGTCACAAATAATATAAAATACTTTGGTGTGACTCTAAGTAAGGACATGAAAGATCTGTATGATTAAGAATTTCAAGTCTCTGAAGAAAGAAATCAAAGAAGATCTCAGAAGATGGAAAAATCTCCCATGCTCACAGATTGGCAGGATTAATATAGTAAAAATGGTTATCTTGCTGAAAGTAATCTACAGATTCAATACAATCCCCATCAAAATTCCAACTCAATTCTTCATGGGGTTATAAAGGGCAATTTGCAAATTCATTTGGAAAAAAAAAAACCTGGGATAGTAAAAACGATTCTAAACAATAAAAGAACCTCTGGTGAATCACCATGCCTGACCTCAAGTTGTACTACAGAGCAACTGTGATTAAAAAAAAAAAAAAAAAAAAACTTCATGGTACTGGTACAGTTACAGACAGGTAGATCAATGGAATAGAATTGAAGATACAGAAATGAACCCACATACCTATGGTCACTTGATCTTTGAAAAAGGAGCTAAAACTATCAAGTGGAAAAAAGACAGCATTTTCAACAAATGGTGCTGACTCAACTGGTGGTTATCATGTAGAAGAATGTGAATTGATCCATTCTTATANCCTTGTACAAAGCTCGAGTCTAAGTGGATCAAGGAACTCCACATAAAACCAGAGACACT
>NW_018393373.1:0-11730 GCF_900095145.1 Mus pahari
TTCTTTATTTAGCTCTGTACCCCATTTTTTAATGGGGTTTTTTGAGTTTCTGGAGTCCGGTTTCTTGAGCTCTTTGTATATATTGGATATTAGTCCTCTATCAGATTTAGGATTGTCACCTGAAGTTTTGATCTTAGTCATTCTGACTGGTGTGAGGTGAAATCTTAGGGTTGTTTTGATTTGCATTTCCCTGATGATTAAGGATGTTGAATATTTTTTCTTGAGCTTTGTAAAGGAGATAAGAATTGATCTACATGATAACCACCAGTTGTGTCAGTACCATTTGTTGAAGATGCTGTCTTTTTTCCACTGGATGGTTTTAGCTCCTTGTCAAATATCAAGTGACCATAGGTGTGTGTGTTCATTTCTGGGTCTTCAATTCTATTCCATTGATTTACCTGTCTGTCACTGTACCAGTACCATGCAGTGAATTAACCCAATCACAAAAGAACATACATGGCATGCACTCACTGATAAGCACATATTAGCAGAAACTTAGAATACCCATGATACAATTTGAAAAACACATGAAAATCATGAAGAAGGAAGACCAAAGTGTGGATACTTTGTTCCTTCTTAGAATGGGGAACAAAATACCCATGGAATGAGTTACAGAGATAAATTTCAGATCTGAGATAGAAGGACCATCCAGAGACTGCCCCACCTGGGGATCCATCCCATATGCAGTCACCAAACCCAGACACTATTGAATATGCCAGAAAGATTTTGCTGACAGAACTGTGATATAGCTCTCTGTTGTTAGGCTATGCCAGTGCCTGGCAAATAGAGAAGTGGATTCTCACAGTCATCTATTGGATGGAACACAGGGCCTCCAGTGACGGACCTAGAGAAAGTACCCAAGGAGTTAAAGAGGTCTACAACCCTATAGGAGGAACAACAATATGAACTAACCAGTACCCCCCAGAGCTGTGTCCCTAGTTGCATATGTAGCAGAGGATGGCATAGTCGGCCATCAATGGGAGGAGAGGCACTCGGTCTTGCGAATATCATTTGCCCTAGTACAGGGTAATGCCAGGGCCAGGAAACAGGAGTGGGTGTGTTGGGGAGCAAGGTGGGAGGAGGTTTTAGGGGACTTTGGGGTTAGCATTTGAAATGTAAATGAAGAAAGTATCTAATAAGAAAAGAAAGAAAAATGAACCCTTAGTCATCTTAAGTTCAGTTTCTAGAAATTAACTGTTATAATTGGGTTTAATTTTCATTAACACAAATATAAACATGTCAATACACTTCTTTCATTATAGAAAGTGTATTTCTTTCAAGTTATTGGTTTATGTTAGATGAATGTGTACATTAAAGTCTCCATTTTTATAAAGTCTCCATTTCTAAATGCTTATTGTCCCTTTGGACTTGTTAAAGGATCTGACTGTTCCTGCAGTTGCAGGTGTCTCTTGCTCGCACCACATCATGTGGTTGTATTACTGGGACACCAGCTGTGCAGGCTGCAGATCACATCCTTAGACACAGAGCCCAGAGAAGGAATAGCAACATTTCTTGGATGAAAACCTAATACTGAGACATTCTACTCAGTACCAATCCGTTCCCTGCAAATGTGCCTTTATCTGACTGAAGCACTGGTCCTGACTGCTCTCCAAGCTGCTTGTCCTCTGGAGGAGCCAAGTTGAGAACCTTGGTTATGGAGGCTGTTCAAGTGCAAATATGCTGTTGGCCACAGAAAGTATAATCTGTCAGGGCTTCTGTCTCCTCCCATCCTAACTAAATCAGTATGGAGGCACAGGTCAGACAGAGTACTTGGTGACCTTGCATGTCAGTAGGAAAACAGAGAAAGCGATGGGAACTCATTTTAATAACTCAATAATTCATGAAATCAAATATATTTTCTTTTTATAACTTTTAAGATAGTGTAAAAATTTATATTAACTATTGATATTTTACAATTTTTACTTATTTACGAATAAGCTCAGTGTGTCCTGTCACCCACATTTGAGAACTATGATTGACACCCCAGTGTGTAATGTCTGTCATAAAATTTAAGAATCTTGGTTTTATCAGTCATTGATTATTTGATTCGTTTGAGATATTTATAAATTCCTGATAAGGTAAGTATCTGAGAAAGGAAGCCCAAAACTTGTAAATATTCAATAAAACGCTAGAGGATTCTGGGTAAGATATCTGAGCTGAAGCTGCCTGCCTATGATCTAGTAAGGTCAGGAGTTAGAATGAGAAAATACTGTATTCCAAAAAGAAAAAGAGAAACAGGGTGCAGAGATCCACACAACAAAAGGAACATACCCACAGATTCAAGAAGAAAGATCAAAAGGATAGCAAGAAGCTGGCTAAGCTCTCCATCCACATGCCTAGCAGGGAGGATGCAGAACATTGATCCAGAGGGAAAGCCTTATAGCTTCAACTCACACATCCATAAGGGATGATGTAACTAAATGTGAGGTTTGCAAATTCATCACATGATCAGGAGGCATCTGCATATGCAACTGCCCAACATTAATTTACCATGTGCACTGAATCTGAGGTTTTTCTCTAAGTGACTCCTATGTTGTATCATGTGACTTCCCTACATCTCTGACCAGACAACATGGGTTTTAAAAGTCCCCTTACTTTCCTGTTCATAAGACATTAAATTGCCAGGGAGAACTATCATCTCTTTGTTTCCATTCTCAGGATCCCCATCCTGTTTGTATCATGGTGGGTCAGGTTGGCTTGAGACTGGCCACTCTGATTTCAGATCAGGCTAGAAAAGACCTGAATAGACTTACTAGCCCCATTGGGTATTTTTTGAGATGCTCATCTCTTATGACCATTTGGCTGGGGAAGCCCAGGAGGAACATCTGGATCTCCAAGAAGTGTCCTGGAAACAGTGCCCTCAGAAAGGAAACCCTCATGGCCACTGGTTACTGATAGAGAAACTAAGGACCAAAGGAAGTTCAGGCAGATCAAAATTATAAGGAGAGTGCTCACCAATGTCAGGTACCCAAAGAGACCCTGCCTGAGTTCTCAAGGAGGTCCATGACCAGGTGAGGATGAGTCTCCTTTAGAGCTTGGTAGAATTTATCTTTGCAGGCTTCATTCCATGACTGGCTAAGGCTGAAGAGCTTCCTCATCTTGTCTTGGTTTGTGGTCTCAACCCTCACTGCTTCATAGGACTCTTCACTCAACACCAGATGATGCAGCTTGTCCAAGAGAGGATCCACTGATGTCACTCGGGCCACCAGCTGCTCCCGATGCTGGTCCATGAAGTGTAGAAAGGAAGGAGCATCTAAGAGTAGAGATGAGATAGACACTGAGCAAAGAAATGCTCCTTTGGGGTCTCTTACTGGCTGCCTATTTCTTGTTGTTTTCCTGTAACTCCTCCTTCTTTGGCACTCCTGCCTCCATTCTTTTTTTTTTTTTTTTTTTTTTTTTTTTTTTTTTTTTTTTTTTTTTTTTTTTTTTTTTTTTTTTTTTTTTTTTTTTTTTTTAAAGATTTATTTATTTATTATATGTAAGTACACTATAGCTATCTTCAGACACTCCAGAAGAGGGCATCAGATCTTGTTACGGATGGTTGTGAGCCACCATGTGGTTGCTGGGATTTGAACTCCGGACCTTCGGAAGAACAGTCGGGTGCTCTTACCCACTGAGCCATCTCACCAGCCCGCCTCCATTCTTCCTCTGGAAGGCCAGTAGAAAAATAGCATTACATTCTTGAGGCCAGGTATCAGTGCGACACTCTGCATAAGCAGGAGGAGAGGTTCTAGGTATGGTATTCAGTTTGTGACTGAGTAGAGATATTGTCACCATGTGAAGTCCCAAGGGGCATGAGAGGAACTATACCCTGGGAATAAGCCTCTGCTACATTCTGGTGAGGTTTGCAAAGTGAGGCTCCTTCATTACTCTCTGCCCTTCTTTCAAGGATCAGATGATATATCAGCATAATACTATTGGCTTCTCTAGCCTCTTAGAGTTTTTACTAACCTTTGGTGGCTGAAGCAATCCTGGCCAGAGCAGGTCTGAGGTCTCCTGGAAGAAAGCAGAGATGTTGCATCTCTAATGATGTCCATACCAACACACAGTGCACTCTGTGAAACTCCTACACATGCTTGAGATTTTGAGAATGAACTAAAGACATTCTTATATGATCTGAAATGTCAATAGTTCCTTGGTTATACAGGGCATCTTGAGCCTAGCCTATCATCATAGCAAGAATAGACCAGAAAATGAGCAATAGATACTTCTCCAACATGATCATAGACTCAGTTTTATCCTCAACTGAATTCCTTGTGGACAACAATCAAGTCCCTTGCTAGATGGCTTAAATCATTTTGGTTAAAAAAAGATCTGTTTGTACTTGTTTGATGTTGTACACTCAAAAACAACAAACATATGTTTTGGATTTGATGGTAGAATTAAGGTGAGGCAAGACTATGCACAGGGGAATGGCAAATGAATTTCATCTATAAGTGAGGGAGATTAATAAACTTCATCCCATGAATAAGCCTCAATGGTTTGACAGGTCCCTACATCCACTGTACTCTAACAGTTTAGGGAAGTCAACTCAAGGACCCAGTCTGTAGGAATGGGAAGCCCTGATTCCATTGATGTGACACAAAGATGATATGGGTTATAACCCATGCTCGATGGACCATCTTGGTGCATCCTGAGATGTAGATAAACTAGATCATCTAATGAAGAAAGTAATAGAATGACCATGAATTCTAAAATCAAGACATAAGTCTGGGGATACAAGTGAGCAATGATTATAATCTTACAATACCTGAATACTCTCCCATATGGAAAGGAATAGATCTTAATGAGTATCAAAGGACAGAATTAAGGAAAAAAAATACTTGGACACTGGGTATGCTGGCGAACATCTTTAATCCTAGCACTTTGGAGGTTGAGGCAAGCATATCTTTGTGAGTTCAAGGCCTGGGCTTGTTACATAGAGAAACACTGTCTGGAACTATCTACCCATGTTCAGAAGCAAACGCCCCATCTGTTATGTGAAGCTTCTAAACCTCTTGAAACTAGAGAACTAGAAATGGGACTTGGCCTTAGGGATGGAATCAAGGACAATAACAGATTGGTAAAATGTAGATAGACTAGGAACCTATTATTTGATAACTATAAAAAATATAACAACAAACAAGGCTTGAGATGGAGATCCTGGAAGTAAAGAGTTTCAGAACAAAAACCTAGTTCCATATGTGGAATACCTCCTTAGAAGTGTGTGGACAGGGAAGTCCTAGAGATCACTAGGACAATACAGGCTCATGTCATTCTGACTAGTTCCCCAGAAAAAGTAGTAGGTAAGGCATTATTGATGAATACACCACACTTCTTAGACATGTGGTGTAGAGAATTCAAGCTGTAGGTGAGTTGGAAGTTTTCTTCTTGTTGATAAGCCCTCAGGCTGCTGAGGAGGAAAAGGCATCAACAACCATCTGACCCAGCTGGGTTCTTTGTGACCATAAACCATCCTGCCAAGGGTCCCTCTGTTGCACAATGGCACAAACATTATGGGAGCAGTACTATTTCTGTAATTCCCACTCCTTAAGATAGACTCCATTCCTAGCAATATAAATCTTGTAAAACAAATAAACCATCCCAGGTCTGTCAAAATCTTAGACTCTCAAGAGAAGCTACTATTGCTGCTTAACTAAATGGACATAGCGAATTTAGGCCATAGACAAAAGCTTCCATCTAAAAATCCTCTCTTTGGGATGAATGGAGGTGACTGAACATATTTATGGCTGTACAGGATACTGAGAAAAAAGTATGGATGAATATTCATCCCTGTAATTAAGTCATATATATCATCCCATTAAGGCTTAAGTAACATTGTAGAAAGAGAATTAGAGAGAATACAGCAAAATGCTGTATGGAGAAGGCTTTCATAGTGCTGTCTCATAAGCAGGGTATTTCCATGGCCATCATGAACTCATAGCACCCACAGTTTCTGTCTCTGGACCCTCATCAGTTTGGCCTGTCCATCAATCAACTGTCCATGGGGGAGCAGCTCACCAGGACAGTGCACTTAGTGCTAAACTACTGGCAAATAATAAACTATGGGGGATGGGGATGTAAATGTTCCATCTGTATACTGCTAGTGAGATCACTGTTTTTGAGGATAGTACCAAATCTTTGGCCATACAGATGGTCCAAGTTAAACTCTGAGACAAAGAAAAACCTTTTGAATGTGTCAAAGAGATGTACAGAAAAGAAGCAGTGCTGTCAGGAGTAGTAGGGAAAGAAGAGAGAACTTTTACTATTTTCTCCCCTTTTTAATATGCTGTTACTAGAATGCATTGTATGTGAGAATAAAATTGTCAAAAATAATTTATTAATAAACATTATGTAGAGATTTAAGATTGAGTATTTCATGTTGCCAAATTCACTGTAAACCTGAGCTTTTATGGAAACTGGAGCCAGATCTTTGTGTACCTCAATCTGCCATTTCCAGGGTAGTGGGAGCAGAAAGAGAATAAGGATTGAGAATATGGGGCTTAGGGCAGTGGTGCTTTGCATATGATCATGTGTTGAAGGACTGGTCCTGCAACAGTATTCAAAGGTGACTGTCCTGAGGGCTGTAAGTCTATGAATGGAGCCACACCAATGCTGTCATCATGGAGTGAGTACTGAGAATGGAAAGGGAGTCACATAGGAGTGTACAGTTGGAGGAGGACAGTCACTGGGCATGTCCGGGAGAGAACATACTGCATGGATTTTTCCTCTCCTCCTCTTCTCATCTCCACTTCCTTCTCTTCTCCCCACACCCTCCCTCTCTCCCTCCCTCCTCTCTTCTTTAGTGATAGCACACCATCAGACTCTCTCATGCAAGCTCCCTCTTCCATGATATCCTGTTTCACATAAGGCTCAAGGAGACTGAGGTAGCTGACCATGGACAGAACTTGGTTCTAAGACCTTGAATCAAAGGAAATGTTTCTTTTAAACTTTTTGTCCTCATATATTCATCACAACTGTGAAGAGCTGACTACCCCAGTGTCATAATTTAACTGTGATCCTACCTTCTTTTATTGGTCTAGAAATACACATGACTGATCTGATTATTTTGTGGCACCAAGAAATAATGATAATACACCTCTCCTTAATCAATGCCTTTCTTCAACTCTTAGGTTCTCTCACCTTAAACTAATTTTTACCTGGTTTTAGCAGGGCCTCCCATATGAGATTCATGTGCCTCTTGTCTTTGATTTGCAGCTTAATCTCTGAATCCATCTTCCCAATGTAGATCTCAGAGAAGAGCTGAGATTCCCCAGGGCTTCGGTAGCACAGCTCCAATTCCTAGAGAGAGAGAGAGAGAGAAAAGAAGAAGAAGAAGAAGAAGAAGAAGAAGAAGAAGAAGAAGAAGAAGAAGAAGAAGAAGAAGAAGAAGAAGAAGAAGAAGAAAAAGAAGAAGAAGAAGAAGAGGAGGAGGAGGAGGAGGAGGAGGAGGAGAAGAAGAGAGAGACTCTGTGAGAAGCCTCTGTTTATGTGAATGAGGACTTTCCACAATCTCATAATCTCTTGATCTTGCACACCACATTTCCAGCTGACTACCTTTTGCACTGAGGTGATCCACAGCCTATGGTCATGCATCTTTACTCAGAAGGCTGAAGACCCAGCTAGGACCCAGCATGCTGTCACTTTTCTCATTATTCTGACAAAACCTGACAGGATTCACTTTAAGGAAAAGTTTATGTTGTTTAGTTTCATGGTGGGGCTCCATTCATAGCCTAAATGCATGGCATTGCTTGTTATATCCCTGAGAATGAGGAATGAGCAGTCTTAGGTGGGAGCAGGGCATGGCTATAACCCTCAAGGTGTGACACTAATGACCTGTTTCTGACAGCCAGGCCTTACAGACTTAATTCCACAAATTCCCAAAATACTACCGCGGTCTGGAAACCAACATTTACTGTTTAAACATTTACACCTGTAGGAAACATTTCAGATTCAAATCTGAACAGCCACAGATGAGTGAGAGCTCATCCTGAAAATCTTGCTGACAAATTGTTAGTCTGGGCTTCTTCTCTCCTTGTTTAACCAGCACCTTCTCTCCATCAGATGGAATTAAATTCCTCAAATCCCCAGGTCTACTCTGCATTCCTGTTGAGTTCCACCTAACTTTGATATATTCTTGCTCATCTCAAATCTTAATTGCTTTCTCCCCAATCTCAGTTTGCCTTGTAACCAGCCTAAGCCTGGAATCAGAAATACCTGGATGCTCACCTTGGGGATAATTTCCACATTTTTAGAGCCAGACACGATATAGCGGGAACCAATATAAAGAGCATCTACTGGGGGTGGCTTGTTTATGCGCACAAACTGAAACTTCATTTCTTCATCATCAATAGCCTAGGGAACATTACAGACAGTGATTTATCTAGATTTCTGGGCTACAACATCTGACCTGAATGAAGTGGGGTGGTTGATCAGTATATTTTGTGGAATAGGGTGATGACACCTCATGAGCTCCCTTCTACCTTCTGTTCTGACACACAGGTATATGAATTACTGGCCCCATTCATGTTCGTTTTGGGAACAGGGTAACTGCCACAGAAGAGGGGAGTTGCTACAGGTTGTGCATAGTTCATTTTCATCCTTCTGGTGGGTGAAAAGATACTCCAGAAGCTGTTCTGGTATTAGTAAATTGGCACCAAAAACAGTTGAGTGAGACTCTGGAGTGTGTGTGTTGCGGGGGGGGGGGGATAAAAAGGCAGATTGTATAGGCACATCAGGTTCCCTATATGGGAACATATCCCAGCTATTAGTTTGCCCACCATGGCCCCACATTTGTGGTCCTCAATGTTACCTTCCGAATAGTGTAATCATTGGGGACCAAGTAAAGGTGAAAGGTGACATCCTCGAGATAGAGGTGATAGTAGATCAGTGTCATGGAAGTGATGGGGATGAAGTGTCCGACAGCAGGAATCATTCTCAGTAGAACCCCCACTGGGGAGAAGCTTGGGTTTTCCAGTACTGCATAATGCTCTGCCACCCTTGCTGGTGTTTCTAGGACCATCCCATGTTCTTGAAAGTGGGCAACATGGAACAAGAAGCTGTCCACCATTTCATCTGTGAAGGAAGAGATTCAAGTGATATAGATTTACTATTTTCATTGATACATGCTGGGCTGGGAAATTAGTACCCCATGATTTAGAATGATTGTGGTGGTTTGAATGAAAATGGTTGGAACTGTTTAGGAAGGATTAGGAGGTATTCCCTTGTTTAAGAAACTGTGTCACTGATGGGCTTTGTGGTTTGAAAAGCTTATATCATTATCAATTATTTTCCTCTCCCATCAGAATGTAAGCTCTCAGCTACTGCTGTAAGCTCCAGTGCCATGCCTGTCTGCTTGCAGTCATGCTCCTTCCTGTGAAGATCTTTGTATTATCCTTTGAAACCGTAAGTCCAATAAATTTTTCTTCTGTAACCTTCCTTGATTATGATTTGCATTTAATTTATATTTATTTTTGATGTTTATGAGAAGTTTCTTGACAGTAAACATTCTGGATGATTCTTCAAAATCAGTTGTAATTGTTAAAGAGATCATCATCATAGAAAGGAAAGCTATATTGTACTGTGGCAATAGGAAAGGTGTCTTGAGAGCAAAATCTCACTCTGTATGCTTCATCTTGTAAAGAACCAAATTCATTTAAAGGCAGAAAGCCTTAACTGATGGTTTTGTCTGTTCCAAAAAAAAAAACCTCAAGAAATAATTTCCCTATGGTCATCATATCACACAGCTATCAGCATGGCCACATTTCAAAGGGGTAAGTATAATATGTCAGTGGATTCATTGAGTCAGGATGCATAGCTTCAGATAGCAGCTGAGGTCAGGCAGTGTGTCTGAGTCAACGATCTTTGAGTAAGTCCTGGTAGGTTATTCTATGAACCTTTGAAAATAGAGACTAAGAGGGAATGTAAAGCCTAGGTTGTTGGAGAATCCACAACCATACTTTTTCTGCTAAATAAAGTTTTAGGAAAGTAGTAGAGACATGGCCTAAGTAAGAGCTATGTGTATTTAACTTGTAGACCTGGAGAGGTAGAGCTGTCTAAGTCCTTTGGAGTTCAGTGAATGATACCATGAATTCCAAGGCTGGACACAAAGCTGCAGCAATTGTGATGATGGAGTTTGTTTTGCTGTGGTCTGAGCATCCCTTGCTATGCTCTGATTCTTCCATGTTGGGATGTCAGTGGTTATTCTGTGCCATTGTACGTTGGAAGCATGTAACTTGTTTTTTTTTTTTATTTCTATGAGTTCATTGTTAAGATATTGCCTTGCATCTCTGCTCAGAAGCAGATTGTAAACTCTTGGAATTATCAAGGTCTAATGGGACCTTTGAAAGCAGATTATATTTTTCTTGTGAGATGAAACTGAAAGTTTAGAGACAGAGAATAGATAGTTATGATTTAAAGTGATGTGCTTGAGTGGCTCACATCAGGCCTAAAAACATAGAGGAGTCCTGAGGAAAAAGAGTCTCAAAAGAGACTCAGCCTCCTAGAGTCCTGGCATTTCCAATCATATATTACACAAATCCTATCCGCATGTTAATAATGCCTCTGGCAGAGCCAAGCCCAGGACATAGCTTAGAGTAAAATACCTGTGGAAGTTACGTTCATATTCTAGTATTTACCAAGGCCTAGAAAATAGGGAAATTGTGGTATTGCTTTAGCAGGAACACCCAAAAGCAGGTTTTTTTTTCTGCTGGGCCCAAAGGAATCAGCATAATTGAGGATTTACTGGAGAACCCCTGGTGGTGGGATGTAAATTCTGACTAACCTTGCACCGGGCTTCCTTCTCAAGCTGCCTGGTCCTATCCCTAGACTATAGATCAGTTCGGGAAAATTCCTGGGCAGGACAATAGAGCATAAATATATTTTGTGCCAGTACAACTAATTTTTTTAATTATTAAGGGCGGAAATGTTCGGGTCTCCCAGCTCTCTGTTGCCACTGGGCCATCTGCAGTTATCCACCAAGTCTACCTTTCTGTTTACACTAATCACTGTCCTTCTAAACCCAGCCCCCTGCAGGTGCTAAGATCCACCAGCGGTGACCTTCAGATCCACCAGAGCTACTCACCTGTGCCTTGTCTCCACTGCCTGCTGAGAAGAACATTTGTCCCAGAAGACAACATCCATTGGACCCGCCTACGCCTATGGACATTTATCTGTGCCCTGATCCTTGGACCTGCCCACGGACATTCACCTGTGCCTTCAAAGACTGGGGGTTGGGGATTGGGTTTTTTTCCCCCACACTATATAAACTGAGTCCCTACATTAAACTTCGAGCCTCGATCAGAAAATATTTGTCGTGGCTCCATTTTTCTCTCGCACATTCCATTTCAGGCCAGCCGGTGTCTCAGGATGAACCCAGACCAGATTAAAGTGAGTTTTGTCAGAAACTCACACTCCCCTACCCACTCACTCCCACTTCTTGGCCCTGGTGTTCCCCTGTATGGGCCATATAAAGTTTGTAAGACCAAGGGGCCTCTCTTCCCAATGATGGCCAACTAGGCAATCTTCTACTATATATGCAGCTAGAGACTCAAGCTCTGGGGGGTACTGGTTAGTTCATATTGTGGTTCCACCTATAGGGTTGCAGACCCCTCCTGCTCCTTGGGTAACTTCTCTAGCTCCTCCATTCGGGGCCCTGTGTTCCATCCTATAGATGACTGTGGGCATCCACTTCTGTATTTGCCAGGCACTGGCATAGCCTCAAAAGAGACAGCTATATCAGGGTCCTTTCAG
>NW_018393374.1:0-3678 GCF_900095145.1 Mus pahari
GTCATCATAATTGGTTACAGCAGCTTGGAATGAATAATCATCAGAAAAATGAGGTTCTGAGGGCTTTATTTTTAAACTTTAAATATCTCAGTACAATAGCTGATCAATAAACATTGGGTTTTACCCCAGGATCCACTTGCTAAAACAATTATTAAGATATTTTAAAAATACACTAGAATCAGAAACTGGTTGTTCTATAATGCAGAATATATAAAACTTGAAGGACGATGAAATATTCAGATTCCTGGACCTGTCATAAAAATTGAGACTCAGCCAGGAATTTATTTTGATTTTCTCAGGTGATTATCATGTGCAGTTGGTTTGAAAACCACTTGCAGGCACAGTAGCAAGAACATGATTTTTGGATTTTTTTTCTGTTTTTATTCTTTCTTCTCATTTTATGTCCTCAGTGACATTTTAGAGCTCAGTGTAGTTCATTTCTTTAAATATCTGCATCATCATTTGTACTTGCAACAATCTGAAATGAATTTAGAGGCTATCATAAACAGCACTGTCAGCATTCATCCTATAAGATGAACTAGGAAATTGTATGGACATTACAGACACAAAACTTCAGAAAGTAGGTATTTGATATTCTTGTGACAAAGCATTCAAATAGCTCTTTGTTTTATGTATATTGTATGTATATTTATTGATGGCAACATGTTCTTCTATACATGTGAATATATCAATTACTGACTATGAACATTTTCAATGTTTGTTTCCTCTTTAATGAGCATATATATGTAGAAAGATTATTTTTGAGACATGTAAAAGATCTTATTTCTTTTGTTCAATTTTTCATTTATCTTTTAAAAATGCTATTGGCTTCCTTTAAATTGACCACTGTGCTTAGACCTCTATTTATAATCACTATTCAGTGGAGTAATGTCCTGTGTCCTTTTATTTAAAAGGAATGAATCATGGTAGCTATACATTAATTTAATTTCTGGTCCAACAAGAATACTGTGTGCCCTACCAGAATGTAAAAAGAATCTCTTAGTGCTCTAGGCTAAAGCAATAATACCTAGAATGAAGGTTATCCAAACCATGAGTTCAAGAAGACAAGTGAATTGATTTGTTATCTGAAGTAATGGAAGCATCATAATGTTTGCGAAATGTTAAAGAGCAGCATTGAGCACAAAGCAAACAGTAAGATAAAAGCAACACATTGTTCTTTGTCTCTCAGAATTCTCAGCTGTTTCAAGCTAAGGACAGGATGTTCAGTTTGAAATGAATTTTGTTGCATAAAGAACAATTGGTCTGGATTCTGAGTATAACATGTGATGAAACAGATATTCCTTAACCAAAATCTTTCAACACTATGGTAGTAGAAAAAGGAAAGGGCAATTCCACTAAATGATCAACATTCCTGAAAGTAAAACCATCTCTGTTGCTCTGCTGAATGGTAGACTCACCATGTATTCATCATTAATGTGTGTTTTAAAACAACACAAGAGGAAATAGAAAATCACAATATAGCAGAAAGTTTAAGTATGTGTTAATAATGAAATAAATCATATTCAAGGCAATATGTATTTTCTAGGACTCAAAAGACAACACAATGAAACACTGGAAGCAGCATTTAAATGATGACTCATGGCAGTAGCCAGACTTCCCATAAAGTGATGAGATTGGAAGCTTATAAAAGAATAAGCAAATTCTGAACACAGATGTGAAAACTTGTCTTTTTGTTGGAAATAAAGGTGTGACATAAACGAAATCACTTCTCTGAAATCATGAAGTTTTCCTTCCTTAAAAAATTATATTGTGCAGATTAATTTTCAATAATTCAGTAAAATTTCAGAAAGCAATTCTGAATTAATCTGAGGTTAATATATGCATGCACATTAAAATATTCAGTTTAGCCATTTGTGCATGTTATCATTAAATTCAATAAACTCAAAAGTGATTCCTCCTGAAACCCACTTTTACATAATTTTACCATTCAACATTCCTAAGTCAGGAAAGGATTTCTACTGGTTGCTGAAGAAACTATAATATGAAGAGCATTGAAATCCATGATAATCTAATNCCCTATATATCTGTAAACAATAGATAAACTTACCAGAACCTGGAAAAATCTATTCACCATCACACTGGGGAAAATGGTTTTTAAATCTCCCGGAACATTCTTCATATGTGGGAAGTCCTTATTATAAAGGGAAAAACACAAGCAAGAATATGAAGGAATTTCAAGTAGCAGAGGGATAAATTAAGAAAAAAAAAACTGAATGTAACAATGTGCATTCATTGCAAACTTCTTACGATGCTTTAAATCTAATTTAAAAATTGGAACCACAAGANAGNAAATCTGCCAATATTGCTTTGCCTTTATTATACAAACCAATATTTAGGAATGTTTAATGGAAAATACCCTCATCAATAGCATTTTGACTGCAGTAAATGCAAATATATAGATTTGTGGATTTAGTAAAACTCTGGAAATTGGGGGTGTAAAATTTTAGTTTTCCACCTTCAAATTTTGAAGCTATAAGACAAAAGAAACAGAATTAGGAATAGAAAGAGGAGGAAATCTAAAGTAGAGGGAGTAATAAGAAATGAAGATGGCTGGGCGTGGTAGTGCAAGCCTTTAATCCCAGCTCTCGGGAGGCAGAGGCAGGCAGATTTCTGAGTTCGAGGCCAGCCTAGTCTACAGTGACAGGACAACCTGTGCTACAAAGAAACCCTGTCTCAAAAAAACAAACAACAAAAAAAACCCCAAAAGCCAACAAACAAAAAACAAAAACAAATACAAAAACAAAAAAAGAGAAAGAAATGAAGATGAGGATGAATAAGAAAAAGGAGGGGCAGAGAAATGAAGAGTAGCAAGAGCAGGAAGAGGAGGAATATGAGGAGTTGGAAGAAGAGAAGGAGGAGCGGGAGGAAAATGTTAACAACTGTATTGGAAATTCAGTATGACTCATGCTGATCATTTAAAGATCCAGGTGAAATCCAGTAGGAAGTNAGGAACAGGAGACAATAGCTATGCCACATAATGGTAGTAAGAAAGGTGACCATAATGATGTCCTTACCTCTTATCTCTTAAATCAAAACAAGTTTCACATGGGTATTTGTTCTAATAACAATTGTGTGTGAGGCACAAGTATGTACTGGGTTTTATGGACAAGATACATTCCTTGAGTGTAACTTTTGTAATGTCCCTCAGGTCCCGAGGATGCCATATTTTATCTAGGACTTGACCTGTGACTTCTGTGATTTATTCTACATCACCTAGTTTAGACATAATCCTTGGAAATGTTATTAGCTAGAAACTTCCATGTTCAATGTATGATTTATTCTCTGTCAATGAAATCTGCACATTAATTAGAGTCTCCTTAGTCCCTTGAATCTCACCCTGCCATAAACTGACGTTCTCCTAAGCTTATAAAGCCAGGTGGCTTATTGTTTATGCTGTGTTCATAATGATACCCAGTCCTCTAATGAATACCAACTTCTCCTTCTCCATCTTGCTATATTTCATGAATAAAGAATAAAGCATTTTCTTACTGAGAAAAAAAAAATATATATATATATATATATATATATATATATACCATTTTTTGTCAGTTGATTGCTGTAACAGTATCTGGAATCTCCAATACCCCACTTGAATGGCTCTGTTTCACACTGCTACACCTCAGCTCTAGGAATACCAAAACGTACATTAATTCCCTA
>NW_018393374.1:3833-28007 GCF_900095145.1 Mus pahari
TGCAAAGTTGATTTTCTAGGCATACTTTACATGAGAAAAATTTTAAACTAAAAAGTCTTGTAATCTTAACATCAGTTAACAACCTGATAAGGGTTTGAAGGTTTAAAAGGAAAGCTTAATATTTATTTAGCATCTTAAACTCATCTGACAGTGTCTTTTATAAAGTGGAGTTGGAACATTAAAGATATGAAGTGATTATGATTCATCAGCTTTCTTTAGAATATCAATGAATTTTCCAAATAAAAGTTTGATGCCCCTGTTTCCTTGAGAACATAGTTAAATACCCACATTGAAAAACATGTAACTTTGTAGCCTATAAGAATTATAATTATAAAATTTTCAGTGTTTCTTTATTGATCAGTGACTTTTACACTGTCCTATCTGATACCACTACATATCTGGAATGGATAGAAATGTTTTTAGCTTCTTTGCAAATGGAGATCTAATTTCAAGGTTAGTCTCGTTAAATGTCTATCTATAAGAACATTCAATTAATTTATGTAAGAAACTAGCCTTCATCTTTTAGACTTATGTGTGAAAAATGTGTAGTAACCCTGAAATAGGACCTCTGTTATAATTTAAGGTGTAACATACATGAGGCATGACCTAGGGCACCTACATATGACAGTAGAGAAATGGGAAACATGATTCACCTGCCCACCTAGAACACACACATGTGTTTGCTACAATAATTTTGTTATATTTAATGTGAACTTACCTTTGGTATAGCTTAGAAAAGATATTAAAATAATTAAATAGGACTCAGTATGCATTCTAAAATCAAAATGTTATTAAATATCCATGTTAATATTTGAGGCGGGAATTGCCCATCATCCCATAAGGTTCATCCAGAAAAGAATAATATCATAAACTTCCTTATAACCAAGCTAAACAAGAAACACTGTGTCCCACTGCTGTGGCAAATGTTCCATTGGTACAGCAAATGTCAAAGGTCAGAGCAGGCTGACTCAGAATAAAGAACATTGTCCATACAGAGAGAAGTGGCAAAGTACACAGGAAATCCTGTTCTTTGTTTTTCTTCTGCTTGTAACAGAGATCAAGTTGAATGCTTCTACTGTTCTTTTCTGCTGGTCTTTATGCCTTTTATTAACATATGGAAAAACTTTTGCTTCATATATATTTATAATTCAAATATATTTATAAACTTTGTACAGCAAATACAATATTATATAAACACACTTGTGATGTGGGACAGTGAAATCATTGTAGAGGGGAGAAAGCTCTGAGTGACAAAGTCCCAGAGTAAATGTGTATTGATGACATGGGCACACAGCCATGTAGAAGACATTAAGACCTTGATCCTACTGGGACATCAAAAACCATCTTCCCAAGGGCTTCAAGATTAAGAGGGTTAGTAAAGCTCTCAATTTCCTCTAGGGACTCAACATGAGTGTGTATGGACAAAGGACCAATATGTACAAAGAAAAGCAACTATGCTTTCTCCTCCCAGATATTGCAGCCTGGGGCTGGCCTCCTACTGAAATTAGAAAAACTGTACCTAAACTATACCAGAGTACTTACCTAATAAACAGTGTGATGTTCCAGGATAGAGTAGAAAACTCCCATCTGCTTTACTTTGTATGTGTTTGTCTTTGGTTGCTGACCTTAGTCAGGGTGCCAGGACCCAAGCAAGCATCAAAGGTGGAGACAAAGCAGTGCTTCTTAAGCACACCTGTGTCTTGGGACACAGAGTGCAGTGCTGCTTAATTAAGCACACCTGTGATTGGCAAGGCAGGCACGTACAGTGCTACTTAAGCTAATGTGTGAATCTTCATTTCTGCTCCAAATGTTCCAGTGGAAATTGTTTATCCCTATTTTCACAAGAGGAGCAAATAACTGACTATTACTGTTTGTCATCAATAGCCACCCCTACACACACACACACACACACACACACACACACACACACACACACACACTCCCTTGTTTTCTAACCATCTGAGGCAGAAATAGAATCAGTGAGACACTTGGCAGCTCATTTTGGAAAACACAGCTTTTCACTAATGAGTCACCAATAGGAGAGACTCACAGTCAGATAAAATTATACAGTTATGTGAAACTTTTGAAGCTTCTGATATAAGAATATTACAATAGAAATACATAGCTAGCTACAACCACAATGTGAAAGCACATACTTTTGTACATGCCAAATATAGCAATGGGGTGACAAATTAAAGGTGTTGAACATTAGTTGTTTTAGTGAGTTGCTTTCAAAATAACTTCATATCCTAAACATTTAATATTAATAATGTGAATTATTTTCACAACTGAAACAAAAGTTTTGAATGATCTGTAATCCCCGTGGACTACACTGAATGCCTGTTATCCTGACCACAACCTTTCCAAGACCATGTTGTATGGGGGTGACACAGAGAGGTTCTGAGTTGCTGAGTGAGACTCAATTTGTGTGTAAAGCATAAATGAATTAATTTAAACAACAGTACTGAGTAATGCACAGACCTATGGTTACATGGGAGTAGGAAGAATAGAGTTAATTAAAACAAACAAAGAAAACAAACACACAATTAAGGATCTTTTCCGTATAAAATCACAAGATTAGATTTCAATTCCTCCTTTTAGTTAAAAACAAACAAACAAACAACAACAACAACAAAAACCAAGACAACTTACTTAAAATTACCAATATGTAGTCCAAGCAATTAAATGTATTTTAACAAAGCAAGGCAAGATATAACCATACCTTAAAAACTCTCAATGCCAAGACAATAAGAACACTTGGTGGGATCTTTTCTTGAGATCCCCACTCTGTTAATTCTATTTAATATCCTTAAGCACAGAATTTAGCTCCATTCCACTTTCTGGTGCTTGTTTGATATTTGAATATTTATTTTACATTGTTTCTTCCTTGATCAAAATGTTTTCATAATTATGATGTGCATGACAGAATTTAAACTATATTATTTTGAGTTTTCCTATAACAATGAAATTAATCTAAATCTATTCATCTTAGCATCATGTAGCATCATCTAAAGACAAGGACAAAATGCAGCCACATTCTTCACCAAAATATCACAAGATTGAGCTCTTTCCCTCTGAAACCTCTTGATCCAGATCCCCTTAGTTGGAATCACCCTAGGCAACACTGTCCTTCATGCTTCTACAAGTATGGCCTATTAATCCACACTTCAATCATTCTACTGCTTTCCTATTCTAAAAGTCCTCAAATTCACATTCCTTCAAACAAAAACATTCATGCTTATCACTGGTACCAACTTCTAACTTAGCTGGGATTTTCATTGCTTAAAAGGTATAAATGCTATCATTTCACTGGGACTATCTTACAGTTTCGGAGATTTACACCATTATGATCCTGTCAGGAAGCAGGGCAGAATGAAGCCAGACATTGTGTTTGAGAAGATGAAAGTATTATACCTTGATTTGAAGGCAGCCAGAGAAGTCTATATCCTGTTCTGTGTGTAGGTTGAGCTTATCCAGAGACCTCAAAGTCTATCTCCACAGTAATACAGTTATTCTAACAGAGACAAACATACTCCATCAAGGCCAAACTTACAAATAGTGCCACTCTCTATGAGTCAAGCATTCAAACACATGAGTCTATGGTACCAAATCCATTCAGAAAACCACATATACCTGTTAGGTTTTTGGTTTTTCTTTGGTTTGTGTGTGTGTGTGTGTGTGTGTGTGTGTGTGTTTAATTATTTCCACTTTCACTTTATTCTTTTCACATGTCCCCTATTCTAATCAGTTTTTCACTGATTATCATTTCTTTATCGTAAGATATAAAACATAGGTTTTAAATTTTATTTAAATTAATTTTAATATAATTTTTAATTTTTTGCCAGATTTCCATATGAGACATGAATATATATATGAATTGTCCTCTGTAAAATGAAAGTAGACATCTCTTCTTTTATTCCAAAGAAAAATAGCTACAATATGGACCAAATATTCCCTAAGATTACTGGCCAATTTTAAACCTGCAACAAATATTCCAACTTCCTGACAATCAATTATCTTTTGTAGAATATTTATTATAGGAGGTACATTTTCCTTTGAATACTGGCTCAAAAATCTCTGCTTAATTGCTATGCTTTATGTTATAAAATTTTGTGTGGGAGAGGTGAATCATGAGGTCTCTGCCATCATCAGTGTCCTTTACTCTTATAATGGTCCCACTAATACAGAAGAAAAAGACAAAACAATATTACTTCTGACCACGTGTTCAAAAATAATTCTTCCTACATACTCTGAAGATCATATTATTGCATAGCATGGAATTCAGCTGGAATATTTTTGGTGATGGACAAAGGGTGAACTCCCAAATTAACATTCATTGCTGTAAGATCAAGTATAGACAAATGGAACTTCATAAAATTTCAAAGCTTCTGTAAGGCAAAGGATACTGTTCTCTATTTCTATTTGGTGGATTTCAGCCAAGACTTTGATTATTTCCTATAGTCTACTCCTATTTTTTTGTGTTTGTTTCTTTTCTAGAGATTTCAGGTATGTTGTTAAGAAGTTAATATATGATCCCTCCAAACTCCTTTTGAATGTACTTCATGCTATGAATTTTTCTTTTAACCTTAACTGCTTTCATTGTGTTACATCAGTTTGGGTATTATGTGCCTTCATTTTCTTTGAATGCTTGAAAGTCTTTAATTTATTTCTTTCTTCCTTGACCAACTTATCACTGAGTAGTTCAGGTTCAATGACTATGTAGAATTTCTGTTCTTTTTATTGTTATTGAAGTCCAGGCTTAGCCCATGCTTATCTGATAGAATACATGGAATTATTTCAATATTCTTTTATCGGTTGAGGCTTATTTTGTGTATATGATCAATTGTAGAGAAACTTAGTAGAGTTTCTTAGAAGAAGTTATATCTTTGTGTTTTGGGGTGAAATGTTCTGTAGATATTGGTGAAATCCATTTGGTTCTTATCTTCTTTAGTTTTCACTGTGTCTCTGTCTCTGTTTTTTTTTTTTTTTTTTTTTTGTCATTTGAAAGATGGGCCCATTGTTGAGAGTGGGGTGCTGAAGACTCCCACCATAATTGTGTGAGATTTAATGTGTGTTTTGGGGATTAGTAATGTTTCTTTTAAGAATGTGGGTGTGCTTTCATTTGGAGCATAGTTGTGCAATAGTGATTCTTAATCTCAATGCAATTTTTTTCCATTGATGAATGTACAGTATCCTTGCCATCTCTTTTTGTTGGGAACTAACAAGGGGGCCTAGGGAAGAGAGGTGAGATAGACCCAAGCCCCACCAGAGATCTACCTATGCTCTAGTCAGGTGGACATGGTAGGGCTGCCATACACTTTCTACTCAGCTCCCCAGTGGGCACTAAAGCCTTTGACCCACTCTTCAGGGGGTGGCCAAGGGGCAGCCCTACCTGTAGCCCAAGAGCTACCTTCCTAAAGTCACTGGGGGTTATGCCTGGGAGCCCCAGGGCTACTTTGCTAAAGCCACTGGGTTTGTGGGAGAGAGGGAAAAGGGAAGAGAGGTTCCCAACACTGGTGAGAGTGAGTGCAGCTGATCTTGACTGGAGCACAGAAAAAGGCTTTCCATTGGGAGATTAGAAGTGGCTAAAGCTTATCTTGTCCTCCAAGAGCAGTGGGCCTTGATGAGAAGAGACATTCTTGGTTTTAGAGCTATATTGTAGAAAGGCAGGGAGAAAGGGAGAAAGTAGAAGGAGGGGGGCTAGAGAGAGAGAGAGAAAGAGGGAGAGAGGCAGAGGAGAGGAGTGAGGAAAGAAGACGACAGAGGAGAGAGGAGAGAAGACGACAAAAAGAGGAGAGAGGGTGAGTGAGGAGTAAGGGAGACTAGTAAGAGGTAAGTGAGTAAGGTGTGTGTGGGGGGCTAACAGCCCCTTTTAAAGTATCCTGTCTTATCTTACTGTTGCTAGGTAACTGGGGAGGAGTTTAGCCTGAAGGTCAGAAGCTTGGGTTATTGTCTACATGACTTCTAGCCATGCTTCTCTTGTGGGGGCTGTGGGGAGAGAGCGGTAACTTGGGCAGGAGCCAGAGTACCAGGAGCATGAGGGAACACCTACCATGTTATGTAGGTGAATTATGACCATTCTGGGGTTCAGACCTCAGCTCAACTAGAGACCAGCCTGTCTGTGCATAGTTCAATGCCCCACATCTTTTGATAACTTTTAGTTCAAACTCTGTTTTATTGGATATTAGAATGGCTACTTCAGCTTCTTTCTTGGGTCCATTTGCTTCTAAAACTTTGCTTTTTCAGCCTTTTACTCTGAGATAGTGCCTGTGTTTATTCATGAAATGTGTTTCCTGGTGGCAGCAAAATTCTTGATCCTGTTTATATATCCTGTCTGTTAGCCTGAGTCTCTTTATTGGGGAAATTCAGTCCATTGATGTTGAGAGATATTAAAGATCAATGGTTATTAGTTCTTGACATTTTTTTGGAGATAGTATAATATGTGTGTGATTTTTTTTGGTGTGTAATATGATTAATTTCTCTTGTTTCTAGGTCATAGTTACCCTCTTTATATTGGAGTTATCCTTCTATTCTCCCCTGTAGGGATAGATTAGTAGAATGATATTGTTTAATTTTCATTTCATCATGAAATAATTTGATTTATCCAACTATGGCTACTGAGAATTTTGTTGGGTATAGTAGGCTGTGCTGGCATCTGTGGTCTCCTAGAGCCTGCATGACATCTGTCCATGATCCTCTTCATTTTACTATCTCTGTAGAGAATTCTAGTGTAATTCTGATAGGTCTAACTTTGTATTTTCGTTGGCCTTTTTCAGATTAAGATTTTTATATTCTTTATTTGTTCTGTTTATATAGTGTTTTGATATTATGTGATGTGAGGAATTTATTTTCTGGCCCAATCTATTTTGTATTTTGTGGGATACTCATGTGTTTATGGCCATCTCATTCTTTAGTTTGGAGAAGTTTCCTGCTATGATTTTGTTGAAGACTTTGTGTGTGTGTGTGTGTGTGTGTGTGTGTGTGTGTGTGTGTGCCCTTTAAACTAGGAATCTTCACACTCTTCTATTCCTATTATTCTTAGGTTTGGTCTTTTCATTGTGTCCCAAATTTTCTGGATGTTTTTGTTAGGAATATTTTACACTTTACATTTTCTTTGACCAATGTGTCAATATCTACTATGGTATCTTCCACACCTGAGATTCTCTATTCCATCTCTTTTATTCTGTTGGAATATCCTGCATCTGTATTTCCTGTTCTCTTTCATAGGTTTTCCATCAACAATGTTGCCTCCATTTGTGATTTCTTTATTGTCTCCATTTCCATATTTTGGTCCTGGAACATTTTGTTCCTTTCCTTTACTTGTTTGATTTTTCCTGTATTTCTTTAAGGGTTTTATTTGGTTCCTTTTTAGGGGCTTCTACTTGTTTACCTTTGCTTTCCTCAATTTCTTTAAGGCAGTTATTTATATCTTCCTTAAATGCCTCCATCTTCTTCATGAGATAGCATGAGACGGAATTTTTGTGAGAATCTTGCTCTTCACATGTCTTAAAGTATTCAGGTTAGGGAAATTTGTTTCTGATGGTGCCAAATTGCCTTATGTTCTTGTACTTACCTTTCATAATATGGTTATCTTTGGTGTTAGTTTCCTAGATATCTCAGATTGGACAGGCCATCTTGGAAGCAGATTGAATTATGTGACCTTTGTTACTAAAGTCTTCCAGGAGCCTGACAATACTGTCTCTTGTGGATTGGGGAGGCTCCTATGTTAAGAGATTGATCACAAATCTGATGTCCCTAGTTAGGGAAGATCTCCTGGGAGACAGGCAGGATGTGGGTCCTGGGGGAAGGAACAGAAATGGTGATCTGCCACAAGAACAGATCCAGAGTTGTTCTTTACTTGTTTTTATTCCTTATCATTCACTATGATTATGAGTGAGACTCTCAGATCCATCTTACAGTCCATTTTTGTTTTCCCCCTATATCTACTGTATTATTTAAACTAACCTCTTTTCTTTGAAAGGTGATTAGTTTGTCTTTCTTTATATTTTACAAAATATAATACACATCATGCTATATTTAAATTATTTGCTGTATTATTTCTCCTATTTCAAACTCTTGAACCAACCAATTCATGTGAGGCCATGGCCTTGGTGAAATAAAGGGGTAAGAGAGACCCCGCATCCTGATAGAGTTCTGGTGCTCTGGGCAGGCAGACACAGAGGACTGGTAGTGCTCTCTACTCAGCCCCTGGGTGGGTGTATGGGTGCGTGAAGACATGGACCTAGTCCACAAGGGGGTTGGAGGACAGGGTGCAGTCCCAGGTCTCTGGGCCTCATGGAAGCCTGAGGTAACAGTTTCTCAGTCTCAGACATCCCAGACATTGCTGGACACTGAGAATAGCTGAGAACACAGTAGGGTCCCCAGGGGATTCTTGGTTATCCCTGGATCTGAAGACAGGAATGGGCAGGGTAGAGGGGGTGCTGTGGGATTCCCACACAGGTGAGAGTCCTTGGTCAGGTCTATGGCTAGAGTGCAGGAAGGCCTTCAGGCAGGAGGTTAGACCAGGCTCTTTACGGGAAAGCCTACACCATCTTTCAAGCACAGCAGGCCTTGATGAACAGAGAAGGTCTATGGTTTTTGAGCTTTATTGTAGACATGCAGAGAGAGAGAGAGAAGGTAAAAGGAAAGATAGGGGCTAAACATGGCCACCTGGTGAGAAGGGGGAAGGGGGGGGAAAAGAGAGCTAGAGATAAGAGTGAGAGAGGTTAGAATTTAAGAGAGAGAGAGAGGAGGGGTCAAGCAGCCACTTTTATAGTGGGCTAAGCTATCTTGCAGTTTCAAGGTAGGTGTGATGTGAATACCTGACTATTGTCAGTAATTGTGAGGGTGGAGACAAGCTAGAATGGCAGTTAGGAGCTTGGGGCTTTGTCTGCATGTGTGATAGTTACAGAATTATGGAGTTGGAAGCTCTGAAGTGTCAGGTACCTGTCTCTGGGAATGTGGCTCACTGTTCCATCCCTTGTAGCAATTTCTACTAGGTCTCCAGAGCAAGCCTCACTCAACCAAAATAGGCTGCCTTTCATGGTTCCATACATCTACAGTGTTCCCCATATTCATCCTCAAAACACATACTTTCTATTGTTGCTGATATTCCATTTCTTTCTACTTCCCCTTAGAGTTATTTCACACTAGGTTCTTTAAAGACCAGAACTCTGTTCAAAGTACAATTATGTAGCAGCGTTTTCTCCTTAATAAACATCCAAATGTATGACTTAATAACTTTTACTTTGTTGTAATTATACACTATGACTTTGAAAATATAGAAATGGGACATCTTATTTTGGCTTAATATTGCAGAGGGACATGGTTACATCATGGCAAAGAGGCACTGCAGCAACCAGCCAACATGGTGGCAGGAACAGGGAAGTGTAAGTATGTACCTTCAGATATAAACATGAAACAGGGATGGTAAATTGGTAACAGTAAAAAGCTTTAAATTTCAAAGCCCATCCCAAAATACATACTTTCCCCATCAAGTCTATACCACCTAAATCTCCCCAGAAAATAAATAATGCCAAATGAAGACATATGTTCAAATATCTAAGACTATATGGCTCAGGTTTATGCAATCAATCATGTTCTCCTTGCCACAATAAATTCATGGTTATATCATGTAGAAAAGTAAGTTTAGTCTAACTTAAAGAAATATGAATTTTTTTTTACAGTTTTAATGGTGCTCAACACTCCAAACTCCAGAATTTATACTAAGATTCAAAGCAATCTCTTGTTATCCACTGTGCATCAAAAACAATTACATAAATGTATGAATATTTCCATTTCTATCTCTATATATTTATATGTATATCATTTGTATCTCTCTATATATATGCATATATGTATATAGAAATAGATGATAGATAGAAGATAGATAGATAGACAGACAGATAGATAGACAGATATGTGTGTACGTGTATGGATGTACAGAATCTACATTCTACATTACTCCTCCAAAATGAAGTATTTAGAATATAATGAAGAAGTACTAGACCAAAGGAAAATCAGAACCAAACAGAGAAGATCCTGTAACTTGATGACCAGTGTCAAAAGGTTCAGATGACTCTGAACCTCCTTGCTATTTACTCCTCTCTCTCTCTCTCTCTCTCTCTCTCTCTCTCTCTCTCTCTCTCTCTCTCTCTCCATTCTTCCCCCCCTCTTTGTTTCTAATCTGTATCTGTTAGGGTCCTCTAAGGAAACAAAAATGATAGATGAATATGTGTTGTTAGAATGTTTTACAATGTGCAGTCTCATGCTAATATTTCTTAATATATAGTAACTTTTCACTACAGAAGACTTGATATCTCAGCAGTCCCAATCTGGTACTGGAGTCCTGGAAGACTATTGACAAGCTTCTGGTTTCAGTCTCTGTTGGAATCCTCATGGAGTTGATTATAATAATGAGTTAAAAAATGCTGCAGCGTGTGGATGCATGTCCTGGTTAGTGAGAGTAAGAGCAATCAGGCAAAAAGCTAAGCTTCCTTCTTCCATTTTTTTTTCATCAGAACTGTGTAGAGAAAGCCAGAAGACACATGTCAGGTTTAGGGTAGGTCTTTCAGGATCAAGTAATCTTAAAGAATTTTCTCGCAGGGATGTCCATCCTCTTGTAATTTAGTTGATTCCAGATGCAGTCATTGTCCATCAGAGTACATCCAATATGTGTCTGCACTTTCTTTGTGATGTGTCCTCTGTAGCTTAAAGGATTTGAAGATCCATGCAGTTACTGAAGCTGATGGGTTGTCAAGGTCTCCTCCTTTCAAAGCCACCAAACCCTTGACCCATTTTAGTACTTAATGTGATAATTTTATATTGTGCAATTCCAGACAAATGAACTCTTTCCTTCTTTTTCCTTTGCTTTCCATAACTGAGGCATGAATCCAGTGCAAAAACTGTACCATCAAACACCATCCCAATCTCAACTCCCCTCTTCTTTTTTTTCAGGAAAGCATTTGAGTTGGGCAGTGGTGGTGCACTCCTTTAATCCCAGCAAATTGGGAGGCAGAGGCAGGCAGATTTCTGAGATTGAGGCCAGCCTGGTCTACAAAGTGAGTTCCAGGACAGCCAGGGCTACAATGAGAACCCCCCGTCTCGGAAAACAAGCAAACAAGTGAAAAAAAAAAATCAAAGAAAGAAAGAAAGAAAAGAAAAGAAAAGCATTTGATTAAGCTGTACAAACTGACCGTGAACTCTCTATGTCGCTCAGTAATGCTATAAACTGTTATTCTGCTCCCTGATTCCCACAAAATTCTCAAACTTTAAGCATATGCCATCAATCCCAGAATTAAATTAATTTTGAGATCTATGATTTGCTGATAGCAAAATAATAGACAATGTATAGTATCTAGAACTTTTAATTACAACAAATCTTTTTTCTATCTCTATATAACATTTCAAAAGATGAAGTTTACAAAAAGCATCAAATGAGACTTATTTCCTTTTATGTTTGTTCTCTCTCTCTCTCTCTCTCTCTCTCTCTCTCTCTCTCTCCTCTCTGTTTGTGTGTGTGTGTGTGTATGTGATTGTGTACAAAAAATAAAATGAGAGGCAATAATATAAAACATGTCCCAACATTCTCCAACAAACTTTTCCATCTCTACTCCAAGAAGCCCATCTCCCATTACTATTCAGAAGGAAAAATGAATAAAAACTATGTTTGAGACATACATGTTGTGGAGTCTTAGGACTAGCATACCTTTGTTTCGTTTTTTACCCAAATATCCTCAACCCACTTTATCAGTTATAACCCAAGGCTCTTCACATACTTGTGTGCCACTTGGGTGATATTTTTAGATAGAAAAAATATTCTCAACAAATAGAAAAATATTCTTTCTTTAAAATATCGCTAGTATAAAGGAGACTGCATATACTGTGTCTATCGAAAGTTTTTTATTGAGTTATTGTTTTACACATACAGGAGGTAATTTGTGACTTTTCTCAGATGTAGCATATTTTACTTGAAATATGTAGTTCATGCTATAGTGGCCATAAACACTTTCTTCACACATTCATAAAATAACCATAGAATCAGTATACAAATATGCTGTGGATAGTCCTGGGGCTAATTATATTTGATGTTTATTTTGATCTTCTGTGAGGGGCTATGAAGAAGGAATGAATCAGCACTCAGGTGATTTCCTGTAAACTCACTTCCCACCTTAATTTGTAAAATAAAGGAGAGCTGATGATTGGGCAGATAAGCAGAAGGTAGAGCAGAAAGTTGTGAGAGAGAGGAAGAGAAAATGGAAGAGGAAGAGGAATGCAGCGGATGAGGAGGAGGAGGAAGAAAAAGAGGAGCAGAGGCACTTACGGCCTGGAGAAACCACAAGTTATAAGGGTTCTCATAGATGTGGATGATGGTAGTGTAGAGGTAAATCTGCCCAATCTATGTACACAGCACATATTCATATTAATTGAGTTGTGTTTTCATTGCTGGGGCATATTTGGATTGGAGTTTTATCATAACAAATATATACATTTGACATCTGTATTGTGCTCAACCTTAAAGTTATATAACTATAGTTATATAGCTATAAAAAAGCCATAAAACTCAAATTATGTTCTGTGTGAATCATGCTTGATAATGAGAGAGGACAGAGCAATAGAAGATGGTTAAAAGTGCCCAGAGGAAGTAAAGCAATGACATAGAGGAGCATGGACGCACAAATCTGCACAGCAGCCTTTTCCTAGGGAGTTACAACACATATGTCTACATACCTGAGAAAGAAAGCACATGGCAGAAAAAAAATTACACCAATGTCTAATTTGAGGAAGCAATAAAATTATTATTGGGGTTACTAGCAAAACTATGGATGCATGGTTACTTACAAGGAACAAGTATAAATATAAAGCAGCTATATTGCCAGAAAACTTACCTCACACTCTCAAGTTCTCCACACAGCTTATAGGAAGATTTACAGAATGAACATCAATATTTCTTCAGTTGATTGCACAGAGCCACCATGACCATTGACTATTTATTCCCTTTTACATTGAAAGGAGCACTTAAATGCATTTCAGCATTGTTTTTGTGTTTTTTTTTCACCTCCACATGTGAACTTTTCCCAGTTTGCATTTGTTCATTGAAGTTCTCTAGTATCCTATTCTTTCCTATATGAATTTAGAGGGAATGTTGAAAGTTGGAGGGATATATAGAGGTGGCATGCAGCCTCCTGAAGAATATAAAGCTTGAGACAATTGAGCAAGCAGTTCAGAGACACAAAAGAGTACACCTCAGAGACATGTAGAAAGAACCTTGTGGACAAGGAAACCAAAAAATCAGGAAGGCAGTATCACTCATAAGCATTCAGGGAAGACATTGTCTCACCTGAAATAAAAATAAGTAAATCTTTAAAATAAATAAATTTGAGACAAAGATTCATTGAATTGTGTGGGTTGGCCTAGAATTTATGATAAACCTATATCTGCTCAAGAGTATCTGGAATTTCGGGACAATGCTACATACTCTACAGCATTTAATTTAAATCTTAATAGATATATTGTTCACAAATGCTGAGAAAATACACCATTCCTTTTCTATAGATACTCTTTTATACAAAAATCCAAATTAAATAAAGTACTACTCCATAATTCAAATGAAACTTCACAGCCAGGTCCTAAAAGTCAACCAATTTGTGTATCTCATAATATACACTAATATTGCACATGCACCAGGTTTTCATGTGTTTAACAGCATAAAAGAAATGGATATAACAGATATCTACATAACATTTTATGCAGACACTAAAATACATACTTTCTTCTCAAACACCCCATATAATGAATCTTTGTCTCAAATTTAAATTTTTGAGTACTACCAAATACTCTCATATTAGGACACAAAGTAGTACTCAAAAATTTAAATAAGTAGAAACCACAACCTACTTTATATTTGACCACCATAAATTAAAGATAAATTTGGAAATTAATATAAATAACAGAGTATATACAAACTCATTAAACTAAAACAAAATATTAACATATGAAAAACAGGGTAAGGGAGAAATCAAGAGGAAAGAAATTTTATTTTTAGAATTGGTTGAAAATAAAATCCCCCAAAAATGAAAACTGTGTGACACAATAAAAAAATGCTGAAATTTTACAGAAAATTGAGTTAATGTTATAGTTCAAGTTGCTGTAGAAAGCTTTTTAAAAAATCTAGAGAGATCCCATATTAATAACATAATAATGTACTTGAAGTCTTGGTATAAAAGGAAATAGCAAGACACCAAATCAGTGGACAGGAAGAAAGGACAGGTAGAAAGAATCAAAATTACTGATTAAATAAGTGAACTAAATATTTTAAACTGTCCTGCTAAGTCCAAAAATGGTGTCTGTTGTCTACATTCTCTGGTTCATATATATTTTCTATCTTCTTTCAGAATGAACATTGAGCCATGAAATGAGAAGCTGTGACTGAGATGTTTCATTTAAGGATGAGAACACCAGAATCTCTTATTCTCTATATCTTGACCAGTTATGTCTATCTATGTTAATCATTATCTACTACAAGAAGAAACATCTCTGATAGGGTTTGAAAAATGTATCAATCTATAGGTATAACAGTCTCATTGAGTGTCTATTTAATATCAGATCAGTATAGCACAATGCTAGTCATAGGTTTTATCCTAGGGCCTATGTACTCAAATCTTTTTGGCCCTGATAGTTGTTTTGGCATAGGTGTCATCTTGTGGGTATGGACTTTTAGGGATTTATATAATTTATATACATTTATATTCTATATACAATAATTTCATGATAATTATTATACACAGTAATTAAACTAATGGTATGTAAATACCAATGAAGAATGTAGAGAATGTCAAAACTATATTATGGAAGTCAATATCTTAATTCTTGATTACTCTAATAATTATGTTATCAATAATGGTATATAAATCCACTAAATAGGAATACATATTTCATGATATGTATACAATTCTAAAATATCACCACTGTAGACAAACTATTTTAAAAATAAATAATATAAAAATACAAATCAATGAAATGATTTGATTATCCACCATGATCAAATTCATTTCACGCCAGTACATGTTATATATATATATATATATATATATATATGCTCAAAGATAGATATGATCATCTCATTAAAAGACATTTCACAAATTTCAATGTATTATCATGAAAAATTCCTGGAGAGATAAAGATATATATAAATGACCTATCAACATTATGAAGTTAATATACAAACCTACAGCCAACACTATGCTGAACAGGGAGTAACTCTAAGCATACTCACTAAAATCCAAAATAAAAAAAGGATGTCTACTCATTCCTCTTCTGTTCAAACTAGTGCCTTTTGTCTGCTTCCATTTTGTTCGTAGTAGCATCCCACATGCATGCATCAGTAGCCCACACTACCAGCCCTAGAAGTAAAGGAGAAAAGCAACTCCCTACATGAGGGGGTGGGAGTGGGGGAAAGTGCATTTGCAGCATGTAGGCTAATCTATCTCACTCAGATTCTGTTGTTTTATTTCCATTAACAGTTGTAGCAAACCCAGGAAATGAGGTTTTAAAAAAATCAATGAGAATTGTAATCAGATCATATGGACTCTGGTTGCCTCTGTACTGTGTTATGTTTATTTTACAGATGTAACCTTTTCAAACATTGACCAATTCTGGCAGGATAAGTAAGATTATCTTTAGAGTATGATGTCATCACACACATGGTATAAAGACAAAAGGCACACCCAGTACCCACTTATTCAGAAGGGTGTGGAAACAGACATTCAAATAATGCCACCAAGAAGTGTTGTATACAGATGACCAATTTTTCAAGATGTTGAGTAAAAATTGAACATGCTGAAGCTATAGTGTGTACAAGTTAACCCATCCAATTTAGTACATTCTCTATGTCCACTAATAGACATCAGCATCAATAGTGCTATCTTACCAGTTGGAGAAAACAGTGGATGCTAACAGGAACTGAATCCTGCTTTGTTATTTGACCTAATATGTATAGATTTAAATAAACTTTTTCTATAAAACTCCTTAGTATATAATCATTACTACCTGTTCGTTCTCATAAAATGCATGTAGTATGACACTTTTCTATAGTTCTTATAATTATTTTGTGGTGGGATATATGCTGTCTTCATCTGGGTTTTACTGCTATGAACAGATACCATGACACAGGCAACTCTTATAAAATGCATTTACTTGGGACTGGCATGCAGGTTCAGAATTTCATTATATTATCAAGGTAGGGAGAATATCAGTGTCCAGTCAGGCATGGTGCTAGAGGAGTTGAGAATTCTACATCTTCATCCAAAGGAAGCCAAGAACAGACTGTACTCAGGCAGCAAGGAAGAGGGTATAAAAGCCAACAACCACAGTAGCACACTTACTCCAAAAAAACCAATACTTCCTCCAATAAGGCCATATCTCCTAATAGTGCTACTCCCCTGGCTAAGCATATAGAAACCACCACATGTAATATTTATTTTGTTAGTTGTGTATTAGATATGAGAGTCCATCATGTCTAGTTTAATGGAACGTTTTGCAATGCCTATCCTATTGCCTAATTAATTGATTTCAGGTCAGGTAGGAGAACTGACCAGATATGTCCTTAAGATGCTTACTGTTGATTATTGATTAGGGAGACTGAAGTGACTCCATTCACATGTAACTGGTATGATGCAGGGATTTTAAGAATCAAGTAAGATTGCACAAGTGAATTCCCAGCTGGGTTTGGGTCAAGAAAGATATCACTGTCCAGTGAAACAGGTAGACTTTCTCAAACAGCGTAGGAGAATATAGCTTTCAGGTGGTCCTGAGCAGGGTAACATAGGGCAAAATACTTGCAAGAGACTCAGCAAGAAACCCTGTAGGTGGGCATAGGTCAAGAGAGCTTTTATGTGTGTTTTCTGCCTTGGAACTAAACAGGCTACATGTATGGGCATTTAAGAGTTAGGATCCTGGATCAGACTAGGCAAGGAAGCCTGTCGATATGAATTCCATTTTGTTTTGGTCCCAGCAGGGTAGAATAAGTTTTATTTCGGGGTATAGATTAATTCTTAATATCTCCCTGATTGCAAAGGTTTTAGAACTGACAGGTTTACAGCCAATAATTACAAATGAATTAACCTCATGTTATTTCAGAAAGTATTGAAAGAGGAGATTGTGTAAAAATAGAGAAGGAAAAAAGATATAAACAAAGGGATTAAGAGAACTGGAAGTAAGAGTAAAAAGGAAATAATAGATGCATGTTAGATTTAAGAGGAGTACCTGGTAGTTTGTTCCCTCTTAACAAATAAAGAAAATAGCTCCATAAGTAGTGGTGTTGGGTGAGGGCTTTAAGTAAAAATATGCAAATATTCTATTACCCTCACTCTGGTATGGTACTTTGTTAGGTTATAATCGAGTTCATCTGTTAAAACAAAGACTTGACAATATGCCTTTCAGGGCTTATTTGTTCGAAAGCTGGTTAAGCAGGTGGAGCTTTGACTGAGGCATCAGGAGCCTTTGAACTGAAGTGTCTGACAGCTCTATTTCTTTTACGTGGACCTTTTTTTCCATGGGTCTTCAGGTTTTCCCTTCCATTACAGGAAAGTAGGGAGATAAGAGGAGTAGAAGAGAAGTCCTTTTACCTGAAGCACTCCTTTAAAGATATTTCTAGGAAGAGCCAGTCCATCATTTGGGCCTGTGCTTCATTAGCCATCTATTAGCAGGAAGAGTTGGGAATGTAATATTTATTTTTCACAGATTTGTTTTCTCTTTTTTAGATTTATTTTATTTTATGTGTATGGCTCTTTTTTTCTGCAATGTAGGTATACCACACTAACACAAGCAGCTTTCAGATTCTCTGTTTCAATGTTATACTGTCCATAAAAATAAATTCTAAGCAGTTCATTATCTTGGTTACACCCCTTCATTGAGTTTTAATTACAGACAATGTAAGTGATTAAAGAATTACCCATGCAGTCTGGTCTGGTCTCCCCCCCGCCCCAACATCTCTCTTCTGAGCTCTCCGGAGGACTCTCCACACCACAGGTCTTCGGGATCACTGGTGACTGGAAGACAACAACTCCAGAGAATTGCAGGGAGGCTTGTGCCAGCAGGAACAGGGACAAAGGAACCCCGCCCACCCAGAGGCAGGTTTCCTGTCAGGTCAAGGCCAATCCTACCATCTCTCTTCTGAACCCCAGTGGAGGCCACTGAGCTCCACAGGACTCTCCATGCTGCAGGTCCTCCAGATCACCTCAGGATCTCGGGACCTCTGGGTCACCTCGGGATCTCCAGAGGCAGAGAAAAGACCGAGACACATGGGCACCATCCTTGCCAGAGAAGAGTCAGCCTACAGGGAGGGCTCTGACCCCAGGATTCAGATGTTGAATAAGAGCTCCAGACTTCTGGACACTTGTCCTGCAAGAGGAAAGCTTGCCAGCAGAGAATGCTCTGAAAATTGGGACTCAGGTAAGAGTTGGATTCCCAGGAGTGCTGAAAGATGCTAACAGAATCACAGGAGGATCGAACTCCAGCCAAAGACAGCTTGGACATTAACACCAGAGATTTCCAGATGGTGAAAGGCAAATGTAAGAATCTTACTAACCGAAACCAAGAACATTGGGCATCATCAGAACCCAGTACAGCCACCACAGCGAATCCTAGATACCCCAACACACCCGAAAAGCAAGACTCGGATTTAAAATCATATCTCTTGATGGCGATAGAAGATTTGAAGAAGGACATTAATAACTTACTCAAAGAAATACAGAACACTGCTAGACAAGAAGCCCTTAAAGAGGAAGCACAAAATCCCTCAACACTGCTAAACAGGTAGAAGCCCTTAAAGAACTACAGACAAGCACTGCTAAACAGGTAGAAGAAACAAAAAAATCCCTTAAAGAATTACAGGAAAACACAACCAATCAGGGGGTGGAATTGAACAAAATCATTCAGGATCTGAAAAAGGGAAGTAGAAACAATAAAGAAAACCCAAAGGAAGACAACTCTGGAGGTAAAAACACTAGGAAAGAAATCAGGAAACATAGATGTGAGCATCAGCAACAGAATACAAGAGATGGAAGAGAGAATCTCAGGTACAGAGATTCCATAGAGAACATGGACACAACCATCAAAGAAAATACAAAATGCAAAAAGATCCTAACTCAAAACATCCAGAAAATCCAAGTAGAAGCAAAAAGAACTATTCAAAGAATCAACCAAATCAGGAGCTGATTCTTTGAGAAAATCAACAAGATAGATCAACTCTTAGCCAGACTAACTAGAGGGCACAGGGACAGGATCCTAATTAATAAAATCAGAAATAAAAAAGGAGACATAACAACAGATCCTGAGGAAATCCAAAACATCATCAGATCCTACTAAAAAAGGCTATGCTCAACAAAACTGGAAAACCTGGATGAAATGGACAACTTTCTAGACAGATACCAGGTACCAAAATTAAATCAGGATTAGTTTAACAATCTTAACAGTCCAATTTCCCCTAAGGAAATAGAAGCAATCATTAATAGTCTCCCAACCAAAAAAAAAGCCCAGGACCAGATGGGTTTAGTGCAGAGTTCTATCAGACCTTCAAAGAAGACCTAATTCCAACTTTCCTCAAAGGAGCTAAAACCATCCAGTGGAAAAAAGACAGCATTTTCAACAAATGGTGCTGGCATAATTGGCAGTTTTTATGTAGAAGAATGTGAATTGATCCATTCTTATCTTCTTGTACAAAGCTCAAGTCTAAGTGGATCAAAGAACCCAACACAAAACCAGAGACAATGAAATATATAGAGGAGAAATTGGGGAAAAGCCTCGAAGAAATGGGTATGGGAAAAATTTCTTAACAACAGCAATGGCCGGCGCTTTAAGATCAAGAATCTACAAATGGGACCTCATAACACTGCAAAGCTTCTGTAGAGCAAAAGATACTGTCAATAAGACAAAAAGGCCACCAACAGATTGGGAAAGAATATTTAACAATCCTAAATCTGATAGGGGAATAATATCCAATATATACAAAGAGCTCAAAAAGCTGAATGCCAGAAATTCAAATAATCCCATTAAAAATGGGGTACAGAGCTAAACAAAGAATTCTCAACTGAGGAATTCTGAAGGATTGAGAAGCACTTGAAAAAAATGTTCAACATCCTTAATCATCAGGGAAATGCAAATCAAAACAACCCTGAGATTTCACCTCACACCAGTCAGAATGGCTAGGATCAAATTTTCAGGTGATAGCAGATGCTGGAGAGGATGTGGAGAAAGTGGAGCACTCCATTGCTGGTGGGATTGCAATCTTCTACAACCACTCTGGAAATCAGTCTTGCAGTTCCTCAGAAAACTGGACATAGTACTACCAGCAGATCCAGCAATAACTCTTTGGGTGTATACCCAGAAGATGTTCCAACTGGTAATAAGGACACATGCTCCACTATGTTCATAGCTGCCTTATTTATAATAGCCAGAACCTGGAAAAAAACCAGATGTCCCTCAACAGAGGAATGGATACAGAAAATGTGGTACATTTACACAATGCAGTACTACTCAGCTATTAAAAAAACAATGAATTTATGAAAATTTTAGGCAAATGAATATATCTGGAGGATACCATCCTGAGTGAGGTAACCCAATAGCAAAAGACCTCACTTGATATGCACTCACTGATAAGAGGATATTAGCCCAGAAACCTTGAATACCCAAGATACAATCTCCAAAACACAAGGAAATCCAGAAGAAGGAATACCAACATGTGGATACTTCATTCCTCCCCAAAATAGGAAACAAAATACTCATGGAAGAAGTTGCAGAGACAAAATTTGGAGCTAAGATGAAAGGATGGACCATCCAGAGACTGCCTCATCCAGGGGTCCATCCCATAATCAGCCACCAAACGCAGACACTATTGCATATGCCAGCCAGGTTTTGTTGAAAGGACCCTGATATAGCTATCTCTTTTGAGGTTATGCCTGTGCCTGGCAAATACAGAAGTAGATGCCCACAGTCATCTATAGGATAGAACTCAGGGCCCCAATCGAGGAGGTAGAGAAATTACCCAAGGAGCTGAAGGGGTCTGCAACCTTATAGGTGGAACAACAATATGAACTAAACAGTACCCCCAGAGCTCGTGTCTCTAGCAGCATATATAGCAGAAGATGGCCTAGTCAGCCATCATTGGGAAGAGAGGCCCCTTGGTCTTGCAAACTTTATATGCCCCAGTAGAAGGGAATGCCAGGGCCAAGAAGTGGGAGTGAGTGGTTAGGGGAGCAGGGCAGGGGGGTATAGGGGACATTAGGGATAGCATTTGAAATGTAAATGATGAAAATATCTAATAAAATAATTGAAAAAAAAAAGAATTACCCATGCAAAGATTAAGCAGAGACACATCCAGACTTGACTATTTCTCATTCACACTTAGCCTGTGTCAGCCATCAGAACTCACTGATGAGTCCCTTTGCTTGAGGTGCTAGTTCCTGACTACTCTGATTATTTCTCCTCATGTGTTAACACTGAGATGACACTTTGGCTTCTCCTAGACATAGCCCTGTTCTTCTTTATTCAACATTCATAATCAAAGTGAGATGCCTTTAAAAATGTGTAAGTACTAAGAAGCTAGGTGATGGTGAAGCACACTTTTCAACTTAACTGTATCTGTAGCCAGTTCTGGGATAAAGTGTTAGGGGAGACGTTGAGTGGTTTTCTTGATTAAGTTTTTAAAATTGGGAATATTCCCTGTGAGTGTGGGTATTGCAGCCACAATGAAAGTCTGGGAGTAGAACTATGCTTTTGTGTTTTACTGAAAAGTGGCTACTGTGACTGATACTTCAGTGATATAAGAAACCAAACCAGGCTTCAATTTACATTGAAAATAATGTTTTCCCACAAGGAATCCTCCAAGCATTAAATTTCAGATTGTGGCCACTGTATTGCCCAGCCTTGCAGATAGTAGCTACCAGGTTCTTAACCTCTCCAATGTGAAAACATTTCTTTGGTATCTCCCAACATAAGCCAGTTAATCAGTTGCCTTTTAGCACATATTCATTCTATCTTTTCTTTTCCTCTAAAAACCCTAAGGGAAGCCAGAATAAAGCAAATGGTGCTGTGTTATGTAAGATACTGCTGTTTCTTTCCCTTTCTCAAAATTTATATATGACAGATTCGATTCAGGGTGAACCAGATTCTCTATATTAGTCATCAAGAAACCCTTTAGTGTTCTTGGAAAGGAAGGAATTTTATACCATAGCAACCAAACCCATGAGCACATAACTAAGATAAGCAAGGGCTGTGTTTAAGGCCATACACTTACCCAATCTCTTCCAATGTACACCATGAAATATTCACTCATGATTGTGTGAGTGTGGCTTAACTAGTTTTGTTGAAGTTATAAAAACCCCAGGGCTCAGTGACTTCCTACAACAAATATATTTTATCTGTCTTTGTAAAATGTAACTGTAGTTCTGCTTCAGGCAGAGGACCAAGAAGCCATTTACTGTTAGCATCTTCAACTTGAGATACCAGTCTGAGATAACAGAAGACTGTTTTGATTTTAATGAGATGCTTCCCATTGTCTCAGGTGTTGGAATATTTGGTATCTGACTGGTGGGACAATTTTGAGTAGTATTAAATGGTCTGGTATTGCGGGACTAAGTATTTCACCACAGACGTACTTCGAAATTTCAAAAACATCTACCTTTTTCAATGAGTCCCATTAGTTTACTTTTTTGTTTGTTGTTTGCTTGTTTAGAGATATGAACAATCAGCTGGTCCTGCCACTATGCCTGTCTGCTGCTATAGTTCTGATGGTGGTACATTCTTGATCCTCTGACACTGTGAGCTCCAAGTAAATCCTTCCTTTCTAGGATTCCTGGTTTATGTTATTTTATCACAGTAACAGAAATGTAGCTATCACATGAACCTGACAGCCATGTCTAAATGTTCCTTCACATCTCCTTACATTTACCTCAGCACGTCACAAGGTTAAGTCTCTTTACAATGATAACGCAGAAAAAGTTCAAGGAGATAATGGAACTTACAGGCAAGTACAAGGGAGGGAACATGATTTTGCCCTTTACCCAGTCAGTCATCTGTTTTTGTAATTTTTCTTGGTAGACAGAATGACACAATGGAGAGAGAAATCAGTGTTGTGAAGGTCTACCCCCTCACTCAAGTTCACTAACTACAAATGAAAAGCATAGACTAGATTATCTGAAAAATACTTTCCAAGAAAGCAACCATATTTCTGTAATGCTTCTACATTCCCAGAAGTCTCTCATGTCTATGTACCCCTTACCTCTTACCAGGAAGTCCTGGTTTGTGTAATCCTTCCTTCTTTCTCATTTCATGTGGAAGAAAGGAGTGGTTCAGGTTGATACTGCTCCACATGGAAATCCTTTAGGTTTCACCCTAGGGTTGTAGTTCTTCATGTTCTTTTTCTGTCACATACAGGAAAAGGCTATATATTTCTTGTTTACTTGACACACATGTCAGACATAGATAATCATGACAGTGTAGACATCAAGTCACACAGACACAGACACATGCATATACCACACCACTCCACACATACATCACACCTTAAACACACCATACATACCTTACATCACATACATACCATACCCACAATTATATCCCACACTACCAATACCCCTCCTACACACACCACAGCATTACACATATACCATCCTTAAACAAACCTCCTCCATACACACTCCAAGCAACACACATATCACTTCCCCAGATACCACAATACACCATACCACACTACTACACTGTATATTACACACACCAGACACAAACCACATATACTCTACAGACTACATATACATGCACACACATACACACACACCATATCATAATACTATACAAATGCTACACCACATATACACACTTACACACAGATACACACAGACACACAGACCACAGAGACACCACACACACACACACTCACACACACACACAAAAGGATATACACAAACCACCCACTCACACAGACAAAGGTACTGTCTTAGTCAGGGTTTCTATTCCTACACAACATCATGACCAAGAAGCAAGTTGGGGAGGAAAGGGTTTATTCTGCTTACATTTCTGTACTGCTGTTGATCACTAAAGGATGCAGGACTGGAACTCAAGCAGGTCAGAAAGCAGGAGCTGATGCAGAAGCCATGGAGGGATGTTCTTTACTGGCTTGCT
>NW_018393374.1:29352-35607 GCF_900095145.1 Mus pahari
ACCCAAGACTACCAGCCCAGAGATGGCACCACCCACAAGGGGCCCTCCCCACTTGATCACTAATTGAGAAAATGCCTTACAGCTGGATCTCATGGAGGTACTTCCCCAACTGAAGCTCCTTTCTCTGTGATAACTCCAGCTGTGTCAAGTTGACACAAAGCTATCCAGTACAGGTACACATACCATACCAAACATGTAGACACACAGACACACACAGAAATTCTAATATGAACTCTTTCATGAAATGAAGATAACTCATTAGTTAAAATTGTTAGAGCTTAGATGAGAGTAGACTTCAAATATGGTCTGATCTGCCTACTAAATCACATTACCGAGATCATACCAGCTTCGTCTCAGGAACATCTCTTCTCTTTGACACAAGTAGGCTTCCCGCTACAGATTGAATTCATACTTTTGCATGTCATCCCAAAAGCCAGCCTTAAGTTCTAGCTGGAAAAATTTGTGTCAAATTACTGTGTCTCAAACTATCTTTGTCAGAAAAAAATATAAATTGGTGGGTGGGTAGGGGAGTCGGAGGGAGGTTATAGGGGACTTTGGGGATAGCATTAAAAATGTAAATGAAGTAAATACCTAATAAAAATCGGAAATAAATATAAACTGGTTAATTGGCTTCTGTCCAGACATCCCCATGATTTTGTTTAATGTGAGAAGGTGTGGGGGAGAAGTCAGCACCAGAGAAATAACCAAGTAAGTCCACAATGAGAGTCAGATCCAAGATGTAAGTTTTGCCTTTCCTGAAACTTCAACAGTGTTAAGAAAACACTGTCAAAAGAGGCAGAAGAGTATAACAATGAAATATATATATATCTGTGTGTGTTTGTATGTGTGCATATGCATATATGTGTATACATTTGTATGTATTTAGATATATGAATTTATGCATATGTATATGTTGGGAACTAGAAAGGGCTCCCAGGGTATGCCCTGGGGAAGGGGAGGTGCAGAGGGGTTACCCTAGGGAAGGGGAGACCCACACCCTGCCAAAATTTCATCTATTCTCTGGTCTGTCAGGCGTGGGAGAGCTCCCATATACTTTCCACTCAGCCCTGGGAGGGCATTCCTCTGACCCACTATTCAGGGGTTGGCAAAGGGGCAGCCCTACCTGGGAACCCTGGAGCTACTTTGCTAAAGGGACCAGGGTTATAGGAGAGAGGGATGAGGGAAGAGAGGTTCCCAAGACCTGGGAGAGTGAGTGCACTGGATCTTGACTGGAGCACAGGAAGGCCTTCTAATGGGAGATTAGAAACCCATTAGGAGAAAGCCTGTCCCATCCTCCAAGCACAGAGGGCCTTGATGAGCAGAGACATTCTGTGGTTTTAGAGTTTTATTGTAGAAAGGCAGGGAGAAAGAGAAAGTAGAAGAGAGAGAGACAGAGAGAGAGACAGAGAGAGAGAGAGAGAGAGAGAGAGAGAGAGAGAGAGAGAGAGGAGTGAAGACAAAGAGAGAAGAAAGGGGGTGAGAGTGAGGAGTAAGAAGTAATAGACAGGTAAGAGAGCAAGCAGAGGCTGAACATCCCTTTTATGGTCTTTACTGTTGCTAGGTAACCGGGGAGGAGATTAGCCTGAAGATCAGAAGCTTGGGCCATTGTCTTCTAACCATGCTTCTTTTGTGGGAGCTGTGGGGGGGCGGTAACTTAGGCAGCATTCAGAGTTCCAGGAGCATGAGGGAACGCCTAAAGTGTCATGTAGGTGAATTATCACCATTCCCGGGGTTCAGACCTCAGCTCAACTGGAGACCAGCCTGTCAGAGAATAGCCCAATTCCCCACATGTGTATATGTATATTACTGACAATAGTACTTCTGATGGAGCACATGACACCTATTTCTAAAGTAGGGTATAAAATCTTCCAGTGTGTTTCAAGTATGACCACTTATGTTTAGGAAAAACATTTCTTAGATAGGCCTAGTTCTCAGGTAGTATTCAGAAATTTTTCTGAAAAAATCTCAGTATAAATTGATAAACATGTGTGCTGTGGAAATAGAAACCTGTTTGATGGCCCTTGGATGATACCTCTAATGCTTTGGATGAGTGGAGACTCTCTATATACCACAGTCTAGTTTGCTGAATTAACAGAAGCAGGATATTCGTTATATGGTATAGACAGACATAAGAGAACAACACCTTTTATTTCATAAAGGAGGAGGCTGTATATTAAAACACTGACCATGCCACAGGTATCAAACTCTGTTCCTTGGTAACTTTCTGCTTTTCCTATCTTTTTACATCCTTTGGAATGCAGGTCTTACATCATTTGTTTGTTTATATTTATAAAAATGCTATTGGCTTCATTTAAATTGGCCACTGTGCTTAGACCTGTATTGATAGTCACTTTTCAGTGGACTAATGCCCTATGTCCTGTTATTTAAATGTAATGAATCATGAATTATTCAATTTCTAATCAAACCAGAATAGAACATGAATCTGTGGGCCTACCAGATTACACAAAGAATCTCTTAGTGCTTTAGGAAGAAGAAATAATACCTAAATGAAGGTTATTCAAAATATGAGCTTAAGAAGACAAGTGAATTGATTTTTTTTAATATGATATAATGGAAGCGCCATATGTCTGTTACTGTAAATGAGCAGCATTGAGCACAGTTAGAAAAAAGCAACACACTGTCCTTTGTCTCTTGGGGTTCTCAGCTTTTCAAGGCAGGGACACGTTGTTCAGTTAGAAATTAATGTTGTTGAATAAAGAACAATTGGCCTGGATCCTAAATATGTGATGAAACTGACACTTTTTAACCAAAATCTTTCAACATCATGATAGTACGAAAAGGAAAGGGCAACCCCAGTAAAAAGATCAGCATTCCTGAAAGTAAAATCATTTCTGTCTCTTTCATGAAAGGTAGACTCATCATGTATCCATCATTAACATGTTTTATTTAAAAACACAAGAGAAATAGAAAATCTCATAGTAGAAACTTCATGTATGTATTAATAATTAAATAAATCATATTCAAGGCAATATGTAATTTCTAGAACTCAACAAACAACAGAATGAAACACTGGAAGCAGCAAATCAAATGATAACTTGTGGCACGAACCAGACTTCCCATAAAGTGATGAGATTAAAAGCTTATTAGAACAAGCAAATTTTGAACACAGATTTGAAACCTTGTCTTTCTGTTAGAAAGGTGTGACATAAACAAACTCACTCTTCTGAAATCATGAACTCCTTAACCTCTTTTGATTGTCCTTCCTTAGAAATTATATTGTGTTGAATAATTTTCAGTAATTAAGTAAAATTTCAGAAAGCAATTCTGACTTAATCTGAGATTAACCTATGTGTGCATATTAAAATATAAAGTTTATCCATTTGAGCACCTAATCATTAAATTCAAGAGCCTCAAAACTGGTTCCTCCAGAATCCCAATTCTACATAATCTTACCATTCACCATTAAGTCATGAAAGTCTTCTAGGAAACTACAATATGAAGATGACTGAAATGCATGTTAATCTCATTCCCTATAAACCTTTAAACAAGAGATAAACTTACTAGAACATGGAAAATCTATTCACCTTCCAATTGGGGAAAATGATTTTTAAATCCCCCTTCCAATTGCTTCTTCAGATGTCTCTTGTAGAAATTTGAGTAGAAATAACCCCATAAACTCATGTGCTTGAGTACTTGGCCATAGGGAGTGGCACTGTTTGTTAGAGAAATTGCATAATTGTGGAGGCAGAACTTTGAGGCCAGATATACTCAAGCTACATCCAGTGTGAAGGAGACTATGCAGTCTCTTTCTGCTGCCTTCACATCAAGATGCAGAATTCTCAGCTCTTTCTCTACCACCATGTCTTCCTGGATGATGCTTCCCACCATGATGATAATGAACTAATCCTCTGAATCTGTAAGCTAGACTCAATTAAATGTTTTCCATTATAACAAAGGGAGGGACACAAAAAAAAAAATCTGAAGGAATCTCAAAAAGTGCTGCAATAAATGAAGAAAGAAATTAAAACTGAATGTAACAATGTGTATTCATTGCAAACTTCTTATGAAGTTTTAAGTCTAATTAAAAAATTGGAACTGCATGCTTGCAATTCTACCAGTATTGTTTTGCCTTTATTATACAAACCAATATTTAGGAATGCTTAAGGAAAAAAAAAACCCTCAGCAATAGCATTTTGACTGCAGTAAATGCAAATACACAGCATTATGGCTTTATTAGAATTCTGGAAATTAAGGGTGTAAAAGTTTTTAGTTTTCCACCTTCAAATTTTGAAGCTATAGACAAAACAAACATAGAGAATTAGGAATAGAAAGAGGAGGAAAGGGAAGGCAGAGGGAGTAATAAGAAATGAAGATGAGGATCAGTAAGAAAGAAGGAGGAAGAAGAAAGGAAGAGGGGAACAGAGAAGAGGAGGAGAGAGACAGTGAGCAAGAGGAGTAGGATGAGGAAAAGGAGGAGGTGTAGGATGAGAATGAGGAGGAAGAGGAGGAGGAAGAGGAGGTGGAGGAGATGGTGGTGGTGGAGGAAGAGGAGGAGGAGGAGGAGGAGGAGCAGGAGGAAGAGGAGGAGGAGGAGGAGGAAGAAGAAAATGTTAACAATTCTATTGGAAATTCAATATGCTGATCATTTAAAGATCCAGGTGGAATCCAGTGGGGAGAGAGGAACAGGAAATAGTAGCTGTGCCATGTACTGATAGTAAGAGAGATGACCCTAATCATGTCCTTAGTTCTTACCTCTTAAATCAAAACAAATTTCACATGGATATTTGTTCCAATACCAATTGTGTGTATGGCACAAATATGTACTGGGTTTTATTGACAAGTTACCTTTGTTGACTGCAATTATTGCAATGTCCCTCATGTCCTAGGAACTCACTTTTTATCTAGGACTTGACCTCTGACCTCCACAATTTGTTTTATATCACCTAGTTTAAACACAATCCTTGGAAATGTTATTTGCAAAACCTTCCACGTTCAATGTGTGATTTAACTCCTTATTCTCTGTCCACGGATTCTGCACATTACTTAGTGTCTCCTTAGTCCCTTGTATCTCATCCTTCCATCCACTGTCCTAAACCTAGGCTTATAAAGCCAGCTTATTTATTGTTTATGTTGTGTTCATAAAGGTACCCAGTCCTCTACTAAATTCTCCTTCTCCATCTTGCTATAATTCATGAATAAAGTATTCTCATCAGTTGAATATTTAATATCTGGTATTGCCAATAACGCACTTGTATTGCTCTGTTTCACACTGCTATTCCTCTGCTCGATGAATATCAAAGGTAAATTAATTCCCTAGAGACCCAGAAACTGCTCTTTATTCTTTCATGTCTCATCCTTATTAAAGAAGAAAATTGTATGTGTTCTAAAAATGTAAGTCAGAAGGACTAGAGTATTATTAAATATTGAAGATTATTAAAAATTAAGGGTATAGGTACTTGTAAGTCTAGAATATTTGCTTCTACCAATAAATAGACACATTCAGAGTTGCAAAGTTAATTTTTTTAGGCATTATTTACATGGAATAACTTTTAACTCAAAAGTTTTGTAATCTTCATATCAGTTAAGAAACTGATAAAGGTTTAACTTATTAAAAGGAAAGCTGAATATTTATTTAGCTTGCTTAGACCTCATTGGACAGTGTCTTTTATAAAGTCGAGGTGGTACATTAAGGAAAGGAAATGATTATGATACAAGAGCTTTCTTTAGAATATCAATGACACTTCCAAATGAAAATTTGATATTCCTGTTTCCTTGGGAACTTAGTTAAATATCTACATTGAAAGAAACATAATGATCCTGCGCCTTTCCCCGCCTGAGGAGGGGTGTCTACTCGGGAGCAGTCTCCAGGCCTGATCCGGCATCCGGCACCTTTCCCCACCCAAGGAGGGGTTTCTGCCCAGGAGCAGTCTCCAGGCCTGAACCAGAAGGTGAGGCATCTTTGCTCCAGTGCACTGCCTGTGAGAGGGAGGACTGGAGAAGTTTCACAGCTTCTGGCAAGGATCCCGTGTCTGGTTCTGGTCATCCGGCGCCTTTCCCTCCTGGGGAGGGGTGTCTGCCCGGAAGCAGTCTCCTGGCCTGAGCCAGAAGGAGAACCATCTTTGCTCCAGTCCACTGCTGGTTAGAGGGCGGCCTGGAGAAGGGATGCAGCTTCGGGCTCCANTCTGCACTGGCAAGAGTGTGGACCACAGAAGCTACACAGCTTCAGGACAGAAAGAAGCAACCTAAATTCTGGGACAGACTCTATTTCGGGCTCCAGAATTTTGGGCACCTTCG
>NW_018393375.1:0-7811 GCF_900095145.1 Mus pahari
GGGGGCAAGGTGTTGGGCGCTGGATCAGCCTGCGGACAGCCGCCAGGCGAACACCCCTCCTGGGCAGGAGAGGCGCAGGACGATCGGGTCCAGCTGCTGCGGGTCCCCTCACCAGTCTGCCATCCTCGTTCTTAATAATGGAGTAGTATTCCATTGTAATGTAGGACCCCCTTTCGGGGACCCCCCCTCAAGTCACGGGAGTTGGGTTATCCCAAGGAAACACAAGAGGCCTTCTTGTTGCAAAAGCACGAGGCAGCTTTAATGGCAGAGCTCTGGGCTGATGCATGCCTCACACAGGAGACAGAGGAAACGATTACGAGGCTCGAAAGCTAGGGGTTTTTATAGGAGAGGGTCGGGGGCTCAGGAAGAATTGGCGCGGTTACTCATGATTGGCTCGTTCAAACATTGGCAAAGCGATTACAAGTCAGCAAAATAGTACATGCAGGCTGTGGCATCAGGAATTCTGAGGGCTGGATGCTTATCTAAGTCAGCAATACATCTGGTTAATGTATGACTTCAAACTATGTCCTTAAGGAGCAAAGGGAGGCGCCGCTCTGCCAGATGATCGTTGAGTCACCTAAGATAGCTCAGACCAGTTCCTGCATTCTTTCTCCTTATCTTTATGGATAATTAATTTCTGTCTCAAGGTGGGCACGGTGGCTTGGACATGCCTGGGGTTGTTTCTCTAAGGCAGTTTCTATTCTCAAAAAAAGAATCTTTTAACTCACATTATTTGAGCCTTGAGTTTATATAAATTTCCTTTTAGTGTAAATGAACCACATTTTCTTTACCCATTCTTCTGTCATGGGACATCTAGGTTGTTTCCAGTTTTTGGCTATCACAAATAAGGCCACTATGAACACAGTGGAGCATGTGCCCCTGTGGCATGGTGGAGCATCTTTTGGGTATATTCCCAAGACTGGTATAGCTGGGCCTTCAGTTAGATCTATTTCCAAATTTCTGAAGAACCTCCAGGTTGATTTCCAGTGTGGTTATACCAGTTTGCAATCCCACCAGCAATGGAGAAGTGTTCCTCTTTCTCCACATCCTCCCCAGCATGTGTTTTGATCCCCTGAGGTTTTGATCTTAGCCATTCTAATTGGTGTAAGGTGGAATCTCAGGGTCGTTTTGATTTGCATTTCTCTGATCACTAAGGACTTTGAACATTTCTTTAGGTGCTTCTCAACCATTCGAGATTCCTTTATTGAGAGTTCAGGGTTAGTTCTATACCCCATTTTTTGATTGATTGGGTTGTTTGGTTTTTTGGTGATTACCTTCTTGTGTTCTTTATATATTTTGGATATTAGAGCCCTCTATCAAATGTAGGGTTAGTGGATATTAGCCAAAAAAAGGATAGATTACCAAAGATACAGTCCACAGAACTCAAAAAGATCAACAAGCTGAAGCATCTAAGTGAGTATATCTCAGTCTCACTTGGGAGGGAGAAGAAAGAAATCACAAGTGGGATGGGAGGGAGGGACCTGGGAGGAAAAATAGATGGAGGGGGTTTGTAGGGGGCAGAGGGGAACCTGATCTGGTATTGGGTGATGGAAAAGGACAGAAGCCCTGAGAGCCAACAGAAAGAATGGAAACAGGCAACCTTGGGAGATAGGAGGTTGAGGGAACCCTCCAGAATGCACCAGAGACCTGGGAGGTGAGAGACTCTCAGGACTCAAAGAGAGGGACCTTAGATAAAATGCCCAAAAATAGGGAGAGGGAACTTATAAGAGCCCACCTCCAGCAGGAAGATAGGGCATCAAATGAGGGAGAGGGGGGCCATCCCACAGTCACAACCCTGACTTATAAGTGTTCCTGCCTGAAAGAACTACAGGGATAGAAATGGAGAGGAGCCTGAGGAAAAGAAGGTCCAGCCACAGGACCAAAGTGGGATCCAGCTCAAGGGGAGGTCCCAAGGCCTGAGACTATTACTGAGTCTATGGAGCACTCACAAAAAGGGGCCTAGCATGACCACCCTCCAAAAGACCCATTAAGCAGTTGAAAGAGTCAGATGGAGTTATTTGCACTCAACAATGGACAGAAGTGGCTGACTCTGTTGTTGAAATAGGGAAGGCTGAAAGAAGCTGAGGAGAAGGGTGACCCTGCAGGAAGACCAGCAGTCTCAATTAATCTGGACTCCTGAGATCTATCAAACACTGGACCACCAAACAGAGAGCATACACCAGCTGATATGAAGCCCCCAACACACATACAGTAGAGGACTGCCAGGTCTGTGATCATTCAGAGATGATGCACATAATCCTCAAGAGACTGGAGGCCCTAGGGAGTTTAGAGGTCAGGTGGGGTGGGGGATGGGAACATCAACATGGAGACAATGGAGTATGGAGTGGGTATGGGATGTTGGAGGGTAGATGGCAGTGGGGGGATATGGATTGTAAAAAAATAAATTAAAATTTAAAAAAAGGCTAGGGAAGAAGTCATTAAGAGATTTATTGGAGGTTTCAGAGAAAATGTACCATAACAGGGAAACTAAATATAAGAAGAGCATCAAGACCGGGAAAATATTAAACAGAGATCTAGCCAAAGTCCTGCTAGTCAATGGTAACCCAGACCTGAGAGAGAGGAAGCACCAGCTCCGGAACATCACTGAGGGGAGAGAGCCTAGAGAAGGTAGCCGACTAGCCTTAGACACCTGCTTTCTTAAATCCTGTGACCATTCTCCCTGACCCTAACTTAGACCACCCACTCCACCAATGCAGCAAAATCCTACCCCAAGTACACAGTACTCGACCTGACCTAAAGGACTCCCTTCTGCCAGGGGCACAGTAGACTGGTTTACAGATGAAAGCAGTTTCATTTGAGGGGGTCAGAGGAAAGCAGGAGCAGCAGTAACCATGGAAACAGAGGTAATCATGGGGCCATATACCAGGAACGATGGCTCCTAACTGCAGATAGGAAAAACTATCAAAAACAAGGATAAAATCCTACAATTACTTGAAGCCCTCTGACTGCCAAAGAGAGTGGTGATCATACACTGTCCAGGCCATCAGAAAGGAATAACGGCAGTAACAACTTAGCTGCTAAAGCTTCCAAAGAGGTGGCCCTGGGTAAAACAGCTGCCTCCATGTTGGCTGTGACCCTACCAAAACTGCCCAACCCCAACCTGCCAGAGTGCCCAGTCTGTATGGAAGAAGAGATCAAATGGGCCCAAAATCATCCCATGAGCTGGTGTTCAGAGGGCTGGTGGCAAATGGCTGAAGGTAAGCTAGTGTTACCCACTTCCCTGGCAAGATCTATCCTCAGGAAAATCCATGGAGTCACTCACATGGGAGTGAGAACAGATGGCAGACACAGTGAGACAATATAAAGTGACTTTCAGAGACACACAAGTACCTGACCTCTGCAGCTGTGATTCTCCAGCACATCTGCTCTTAGCCACTTCTTACATGCTATCTTTCTATCAGGGAGGGTGCCAGCCTCAGTGACACGGGGTGTGAGAGATGTTGCTGTTTGTCTATTCCCAAGCCAGCAGATGTTAGGGAGTGCTACCATGAAAATGGGGATAGCAATATTTTAGCACCAGGCCAGACCCTCTTTGAAAGGCCAGGGAGGGTAGGGGAGCTGTGCTCTAATAGCGAGAAAGCACAGAGGGGTGGGGAAACTCTGAGCAGCTGCGGCTACCAGAAAGCAGGCTTCCTGCATCTCTTCACCATAAATTAGGGTATGCTGTTTCATTATTTTCATTGAATTCCAGGATGTCTTTAATTTATTTCTTATTCCTTCCCTGATTAAGTTATCATCGAATAGAGAGTTGTTCAGTTTCCATGGGTATGTGGGTTTTCTGTTGTTTTTGTTGATATTGACGTCTAGCTTTATAGATTGTGATGTTCTGACAGGATGCATGGGGTTATTTCAATCTTGCATCTACTGAGGCTTGTTTTGTGACCAATTGTATGGTCAGTTTTGGAGAAGGTACCATGGGGTGTTGAGGAAAAGGTATATTTTGTTTTAGGGTAAAATGTTCTGTATATATTTGTTAAATTCATTTGGATCATAAGCTCTATTAGTTTCACTGTATTCTCTGCTTTGTTTCTGTTTCAGTGACCTGTCCATTAGTGAGAGTGGGGTGTTGAAGTCACCCACTATTATTGTGTGTGGTTCAACATGTGTTTTGAGTTTTTTTTAGTAAAGTTTCTTTTATGAATGTGGGTGCCCTTGCATTTGGGGCATAGATGTTCAGAATTGAGACTTTCTCTTGGTGGCTTTTTTTCTTTGATGAATATGAAGTGTTCTTTCCCTATCTCAATTGATAACTTGCTTGAGAGTCTATTTTTATTAGTTATTAGGATGGCAACTTCCACTTGTTTCTTGGAAGCATTTGCTTGGAAGACATTTCAGCCTTTTACTCTGAGGTAGTGTCTGTCCTTGTTATTGAAATGTGTTTCTCATATGAAACAAAATGCTAGATACTGTTTGCATAGCCAGTCTGTTAACTTATGTCTTTTTATTGGTGAGTTGAGTCCATTGATATTGAGAGATAGTAAAGACAAATGATTGTTAGTTTCTGTTGAGTTTGTTGTTATAGGTGGCATTATATGTCTGTGATTCTCTCCTTTTGGTTTTGTTGTGAGATGACTAATATCTTGTTTTCTCTTTTGTGTATGTACCCTCCTAGTGTTGAAGTTTTCCTTCTAGAATTCTCTGTAGGTCTGGATTGGTAGATAGATATTCTTTAAATTTGGTTTTGTTCTAGAATATTTTGGTTTCTCCATCTATGATGACAGAGAGTTTTGCCAGGTTTAGTAGTCTGGGCTGGCATTTGTGTTCTCCTAGGGTATGCATGACATCTGTCCTTGTTGTTCTGGCTTTTAGGGTCTCTGTTGGTGAAGGGAAATAAAATTTAAAATGAAATTTAAGGCCTGGGATTCATGCTACTATGTCCAGAGAAATAGTTGTTTGTAAGCTTGGAAGCCTGAGGCGGAGAGCACAGTGAGACCAGCCTGGGCACGCCCAGGCAGGCCATTTTTGGAACATTCCTGGGACTGAACCAAATGTTCCGCTGACCCACCCCTCAGGTCTCCTAACACTCCTGCCTTTGCATGGTCCATCCTGCAAATGTGTACATTTCTTGATAGCCCTTCCCCCTCCCCCTATAGAAACCCCTAGCTTTCTGGCCACGAGGTCAGTGCCTCTGCCTCCTGCATGAGGTATGCATCGTCCCGGACCTCCGCCATTAAACTACCTCATGTTTTTACATCAAGATGGTTTATTCGTGGTTTTTGGGCGTCGCCTTCTTGAGACTAAAGTGGGGAGGGCTCGCCACAAAAGTCTTACATCGGGAAGTCTCGTGTAGTTCTGATAGGTCTGTCTTTATATGTTGCCTGACTTTTTTCCCTTATAGCTTTTAATATTCTTTCTTTGTTCTCTACATTTAATGTTTCAATTATTATGTGATGAGAGGATTTTATTTTTTGGTCCAACCTATTTGGTGTTCTATAGGCTTCTTTTACATTTATGGCCATTTCTTTCTTTAGGTTGGGGAAGTTTTCTTCTATGACTTTGTTGAAGATGTTTTTGGGTCCTCTGAGCTGGTAATCTTTGCTCTCTTCTATTTGTATTATTCTTAGAATTTGTCTTTTCATTGTGTCCTGGATTTCCTGGATGTTTTGGTTTAGGAGTTTTTTATGTTTTGATTTTTTTTGACTGTTGTGTCAATATCTTCTAAGGTATGTTCTACACCTGAGATTCTATCTTCTATTTATTTTATTCTATTATTGATGCTTGCATCTCTAGTTCCTGACCTCTTTCCTAGGTTGTCCACTACCACGGTTGCTTCCATTTGTGTTTTATTTATTGTTTTTACTTCCATTTTTAGGTCTTGGACTGCTTTGTTCAATTCCTTCACCTATTTGATTGTGTTTTCCTGTATTTTTTATTGGATACTTTATTTATTTACATTTCAAATGTTATCCCTTTTCCTTGTTCTCCCCCTCCCAGAAACCCCCTATCCCATTCTCCATCCCCCTACTTCTATGAGGGTGTTCCCCTTTCTAAGCAGGACTAAAGCACCCATAAGTTTGTCTTCCTTCTTCCTGAGCTTCATGTGGTCTGTGAATTGTATCTTTGGTATTCTGAGCTTTGGGGCTAATATCCACTTATCAGTGAATGCATATCTGAGTGTGACTGCCCTCGGCCACACCCGAACCGGGTATTTTCTGAAAGGCAGGCTGGGGCTGTAAGGAAAAAGATGGCAAGAAAGAACAGAAGGCCAAGACAAAAATATTCTGATCAAGGCCCCCATCCCCCACCACCCAGTTATTGGGGCCTCTTGTACAGGTGAGAGCCTGTAGGCAGAACTTGAGAATGTTGTCTTTGGAACATCTAATAGTCTTCTCAGCAGGCAGTGGTGACTGCTTTGAAAGGAGACTGTTTTGAAGAGCAGTGGCAGGTGCAAACAATAGAGCTATCTTGGCAAGTTGGAAGGGACCACCCCAGGTGGTCCTGTGCTTAGTGGTAGCAAAGTCTGAAATAGCCCATTTGGAGACTGAGAGGATGGAACACATACCATGTGTGTTTTTTTGTGATTGAGTTACCACACTCAGGATGATATTTTCTAGTTTCATCAATCTGCCTAAGAATTTCTTAAATTCATCACTTTAAATAGCTGAGTAGTATTCCATTGTATAAAAGTACTACATTTTCTGTATTCATTATTCTGTTGAAGGACATATAGGTTATTTCCAGGTTCTGGCTATTATAAAGAAGGCTGCTATGAACATAGTGGAGCATGTGTCCATGTTATGTTGGAGAATCTTTTGAGTATATGCCCAGGAGTGGTATAGCTGGGTCCTCAGGTAGTACTACACCCAATTTTCTGAGGAACTGTCAGACTGATTTCGAGAGTGGTTGTATTAACTTTCAATCCCACTAACAATGGAGGAGTCTTCCTCTTTCTCCACATCCTTGCCAGCATCTGCTGTCACCTGAGCTATTGTTCTTTGTCATTCTGACAGGTGTGAGGTGAAATCTCAAGGTTGTTTTGATTTGCATTTCTCTGATGACTAAGGATGTTGAACATTTCTTTAGGTGCTTGTCGTCGGCCTTTTGATATTCCTCATTTGAAAATTCTTTATTTAGCTCTATACTCATATTTTAATAGGGTTATTTGGTTCTCTTGAGTCTAACTTCTTGAGTTCTTTGTATTTATTGGATATTAGCATTGGGTGTAGGATTGCTAGAGATCTTTTCCCAATCTGTTGGCTGCTGTTTTGTCCTATTAACAATGTCCTTTCCCTTACCGAATATGCTTCTGTAATTTTATGAGGTCCCATTTGTTGATTCTTGATCTTAGATCATAAGTCATTGGTGTTCTGTTCAGAAATATTCCCCCTGTGCCCATGTGCTTGAGAATTTTCCCCACTTTCTCTTCTATTAGATTCAGTATATCTTTTTTTGTGGAGGTCCTCAATCCATTTGTACTTGAACTTTGTACAAGGAGATCAGAATGGATTGATGTGCATTCTTCTACATGCTCCAGTTGAACCAGCACCATTTGTTGAAAATGCTGTCTTTTTTCCACTGGATGGTTTTAGCTCATTTGACAAAGATCAAGTGATCATAGGTGTGTGAGTTCATTTCTTGATCTTCAATTCTTTTTTTTTTTTTGACAGAAACATTATATATTTTGCACCTGAAATGTTTCATCTACATACATATCTAATTAGTGTTTATTTGACCATTCAACTAGAGCTGTCTTTATGTGGAGACAAAATGACTTAAGCATATTCAAGTTTTTTGCCTCCCACAAGAGCCAATTTTTTTTATTATTATTATTTTCTTTATTTACATTTCAA
>NW_018393376.1:0-6761 GCF_900095145.1 Mus pahari
GTGGGTGGGTAGAGGAACAGAGGTGGGGGGAGGGGTATGGGAAACTTTCGGGATAGCATTTGAAATGTAAATAAAGAAAATAATAATAAAAAAAAAGAATGACATTTTGACAAAAAAAAAAAAAAGAACTACTTACCCTGACTTTGTAAGACTCAATATCTTGTATGTCTAATTTAAACAGGAAACTGCCATTAGTTGAAGAAAAATCAGTTTATTTCCTGTTGCCTTACTTGCCATATTTGAACCAAATTCTATATGGAGGTTTTTCAAAGCTCATCATCTTTGAAATAGAATGGAGGTCCTTCAATTACAAAGAAGGCCTTTGTTAATAAAACCTCTTTAAAGGTCATATGTTATAGGTCTCTGAATTTTTTGAAGAAAATTTATCTGTATAAAATGCATTCAGTTCTTGATCTTAGAGCATGAGCCATTGGAGCTCTGTTTAGGAAAATTGCCCCTGTGCCAATGAGTTCAAAACTCGTTCCAAATTTCGCTTCTATTAGACTTCCATTAGATTTAGTGTATCTGGTTTTATGTTGAGATCCTTGACCCACATGGACTTAAGCTTTGGACAAGGTAACAAATATGGGACTATTTTCATTTTTCTACATATAGACAGTCAGTTAGACCAGCACTGTTTGTTGAAGATGCTTTCATTTTACCATTGTATATCTTTCTCATCTTTGTCAAACATTAAGTGACCTTAAGTGTGTCATTTTATTTCTGGGTCTCAATTCTATCCCATTGATCAACATGTCTGTCTCTGTACCAATACCATGCAGTTTTTATCACTATTGCTCTGTAGGAAAGCCTGGAATCAGGGGTGGTGATTTCCCTTCTGTTCTTTTATTCCTAAGAATTCTTTTCTCTATTCTAGCTTTTGTTCCCTTTCCAGGTAAATTTGAGAACTGCCTTTCAATGTCTTTGAAAACTTGTGTTGTGATTTTGATGGGGATTGCCTTAAATATATAGATATCCTTCAGTAGGATGGACATTTTTAATATGTTAATTCTGCCCATCCATGAGCATGGGAGATTTCTCCATTTTCTGAGATCTCCTTTGATTTCTTTCTCTTCTTTTTACTTTAAAGTATTGCTTTTACTATATAATTTTATTCTAGGCAGTTTATGTTACTGCAATAGAGAATACAGATGACACCTCAATCATTTGCAATATAAATTTAACTCAAACAAATCAGTAGCCTTCCTATACACAAAGGATAAACAGGCTGAGAAAGAGATTAAGGAAGCAATCCCTTCAAATAGTCACAAACAATATAAAATATCTTGATATGACTCTAACCAAACATGTGAAAGGTCTGTACTACAAGAAATTCAAGTCTCTGAAGAAAGAAATTGAAGAAGACCTCATAAGACAGAAAGATATCCAATACTTGTGGATTGGCAGGATTAATATGGTAAAAATGGCCATTTTACCAAAAGCAATCTACAGATTCAATGCAATCCCCATCAAAATTCCAACTCAATTGTTCACTGAGTTAGAAAGGGCAATTTGCAAATACATCTGGAATAACAAAAAAACTTAGGATAGCAAAAACTATTCTCAACAATAAAAGAACCTCTGGTGGAATCACCATGCCTGACCACATGCTGTACTAAAGACCTGTTGTGATAAAAACTGCATGGTGCTGGTACAGAGACAGACACGTAGACCAATGGAATAGAATTGAAGACCCAGAAATGAACCTACACACCTATGCTCACTTGATCTTTAACAGAGGAGCTAAAACCATCTAGTGGAAAAATACAGAATTTTCAACAAATGGTAATTGCTCAACTGGTGGTTAGCATGTATAAGAATGTGCATTGATCCATTCTTATCTTCTTGTATAAAGTTCAAGCCCAAGTGGATCAAGGAACACCACGTAAAAACAGAGACACTGAAACTTATAGAGGAGAAAGTGGGGAAGAATGTCAAAGATATGGGCACAGGAGAAAAATTCCTGAACAGAACAGCAATGGCTTGTACTGTAAGATCAAGAATCGACAAATGGGGACTCATAAAATTGCAAAGCTTCTGTAAGGTAAAGGACACTGTCAATCAGACAAAAAGGCAACCAACAGATTGGGAAAATATCTTTACCTAAATCCTAAATCTAATAGGGTGCTAATATTCAATATACATAAAGAACTCAAGAAGTTGGACTCCAGAAAACCAAATAACCCTATTTTAAAAATGGGGTACAGAGCTCATAATGTAGCACAATTCATAAAGAGAGACTCAGTGTTAGGGTTTGGAAGTAACTCTTTCTGTGTGACCTTCAAGCACATATTGACTTCTTTAGGAGCCAGTTTTCTTGACTGTTAAGAAGATGAGATTAAACTGTCCCTTATGGACTGATGCACATTACCTTTCCATACATCCCAGTGAAGTCTAGGAAATCAGAATTTATTTTTCTTTGAATTGAGATTGACATCTTTGGTGAGATTATTTTACCCTCTTGCTTGTCCTCTTATTCTGCACAGTATCTTCTTTTTTTTCTTCTCAAACAGCTGAGTTCAGATACTAGAACATAAGCATCTGGTGTCAAATATTACCAAATCATCATGCTATACATGTGCTTATTAATAGTTTTCACAAAAACCATGTAAAGAAACAAAGTCTTACTTCATTTTGGTCTGTGTTTTAGAAATATTTTAGCAAAACATGCATGGAAAGACTTGGTAGCAGGTCTAACTCTTTTGCTGGTAGTTGAGGTGTGGAGTGGATGCTTTTCATACTGTACAGTCAAGGAAACCGAAAGCTATTCCAGAGATGGAGGTAGATAGATCCTCAAGAACAAATGATAGTTATCTCCTTTTAACTTTTACCTCCTATTTCCAAAGTTCTAATACTTTTGAAAGTGTTTGTTTTTCTCGTGGGGACCAAGAGACCAAGGTCAATTTCAACTCATATTAAAACAGATTATCAAGACAGAAGCTTTAAGTTGAAAGCAGCAAAGCCTCAGATTCAGGATCTGAGAGCTTGAATCACAACACTGTTATTTCTATATTTCTGTTTACAATCACAATTTATTTGTTTTCTTCTGCCTCATTCTCCTAATGGTGAAAGAAATATGAAACCCAGTGTTCATCTAGGACCAATTCTGAGTATGTAATTTTAAATGATAGCAAGCTAAGAATACAGTAAATGTATTTTAGAAGTAGTTATATATAATGTTCATAAATCAAGATTTACTTCATAATTTTTAGTGGGCAATTGTTAATGGAAAGCAAAATGAGTTGCTTGTTTTAAAATATGTAGAAATTCTAAACACAGAAATTTAGAAATGGGTTACAATTATTGCCTCTAGGAACAGAATCTACTTCCTACCCCAATATATGTCTTTATAATGAATGACTGTACACAGAGAATATGAAAATGCTGCATAAACTATGCAGCTGTGGGGGTGGGAGGATGGGAGAACCTCTAGAGAGTCCCAAAGACCTTGGATGTGACAGGCTCCCAGGACTCAAAGTGGATGACCTTAGCCAAAATGCCCAAAAGTGGGGAGATGGAAACTGAAGAGACTACTTCCAGTATATTGACAGTGCCCCACTGAGGGATGGGGTCACCAACATACCTTCAAAATTTTTGGCTCAGAATTGTTCCTGTCTAAAAGAAATACAGAGACAAAAATGGAGCAGAGATTCAAGAAAAGGCCATCCAGTGCCTGATCCAACTTGGGATCCATTACATGGATGCACCAAACCCTGACAATATTACTGATTCCATGTTGGTATTACAGATAGAATCGTAGCATGGGTATCCTCTGAGAGGCCCTACAGGAACTGACTTAGACAGATGCAGGTACTTATTGCCTTTAGACTGAGATCAGGGACCCTATGGAAGAGTTAAGTGAAGGACTGAAGTAGCTGAAGGGTATGGAAACCCCATAAGTTATACCAACATTATCAATTAACCCAGAACTTTGGGAGCTCCCAGAGACTAAGACTTCAACCAAAGAGTAAACCTGGGTTGGTCCATGGGCCCCTGCACATATACAGCAAAGATCTGATTTATCTGTCCTCAGTGGGATAGGATGTCCCTAATCCCATAGGGAAATGATGCCTCAGGGAAGGGGGATTTGTGGAGGGGGGAGATGGGTAGTTGTTTGGCTGAAGTAGGCAATCAGATTGGGGAACACCCTCTCATAGTCAAAAGGGAAGGGGAATAGAGTGAAGAACTCTTGGAGAGGGTACTGAGAAAGGGGACAATATTTTGAATATAAACAAATAAAACAATTCGAATTGATATGCTACATAAAATTCATTACATACATGGATACTTAGTAGAATACTTTGTAGAATAAAAAAGGAATAGTACCCAGTGGCATGTGCCTTGTTTCCAGAACCTATGAGACTTAGACAGGGTGTTCCAAGTCTCCTATATAAGTTTACAGCTAATGTTTTCCCCTTCCTCTTCACATATAAGAAATAAGCAGCATAGAAAAGAATGTTATGTGGCTAAACACACTTGACATTTTTCTAGAAAACAAAGTTTTGGTTGCTGTCTCCCATGATGGGAATCTTAAGACCTCATAAAACTCCAACATCTGGTTTCTGGTACTCTCTTCTAGGCTATTCAGGCACCCATATACACATATCATACACACAGAAAGATAGACAGATGGGCAGACACACACCAACACTCTCACAAACATCCACCTACCACAGCCCCACAAACAAAAAATAAATAAATTATAAAAGTAATTAAATCAAAAATGCTGGGGATCTTATCAAAGCTCAGGGAAACATAGAAGCAGGGTGTGTCTTCCTTTTCTTAATAGCTATGGCATTCATTATGGTAGCCTTTAGTCAGAGAAGGCTACTAAGAACTATATAAATGAATAGTCCGATCACAAATGTATTGTAGATGAGAAATATACACCTAAATCCGGGGAGTATGTGAAATTTTCTATCAGTTTACTCATTCCACATAAGAAAGAGCCTCCAAATTTTACAGCAAGACTGGTAGATCAGTGGAATCAGACCAAAGACCAAGAAATAAACCCACACACCAACAGACACTTGATTTTGACAAAGATGCCAAAGTCATACAATGGAACAGGGAAAGCATTTTCAACAAATGACGCTAGGCCAGCTGGATGTCTGCATGTGGAAGAATGTAAATTGATCCATCTTTCTTACCCCACAGAAAACTTAAGTTCAAGTCGATCAAGGATCTCAACATAAAACCAGACACATTGAATCTAATAGAAAAGAAAGTTGGGAAAAATCCCTGAGCACTTGGGTACAGAAGAAAATATCTTGAATAGTCTTGGTCTATGTTTTGCCCTGCTGCTAAAGTGCTGGGCCCTCCTGGGTGCTGGGCAAGGTCACTGGAGAATCAAAACAAAGGGAGCTTGACTGCTGCGTCTAACCTGAGCCACCTCTGTCATGTTCTGGGCTTTAGGAAAGTGCCAAGCACCTCTCAGAGTTTAGGAAACTAAAGCCTTGAAGGAGGAAGGCTGAAACTAGTGTTTGCAAACTCCTGGACAGGCAGACCCTGATGGGGTAACTTACAGAGGAGACAGGAATGAAGTGTTGTCCATGGGCCCTTGATGAGGCCGGGACCAGAGGCTCCCAAGCTCTTGAACATCGAGATGCCTCTCACTCACGAAGAGTTGAGAACAGAGTTGTAGGACCTCTGGCTAAGGATGATGATGAACCTGGAGCCAGTGAAATAGGGAACTCTGGTTTAGCTTGTTTGGTGATAGACCTTAGCTTAGCAGCAGTTGTCTGGACACACATAGAGGCCTTCTATGGGAGACTTCACCTGGAGCTTTGTAGGCTAAGACATTCTCCATGTTCCCCACAGTAGTCCTTGATGAAAGAGACACTCTGTTTATTGACTGTTTGTCATGGAAAAATGGATGCATACCATCTCCTAAGGGTGGACCAGAGATTAAATACCTGTTACAGGGAGAGATGTCCAGGAAGGGAAGTTTATTGGTTAAATCCTCAGGGCCTCTAGGTACTTCATTAGCATGGAGGACACTGCTTTAAGCTATGTGACCATATATGGAAAGTATGGAATATGTTCCAGGTCATGAGTCTAGCAGGGAGCAGAGAGCTAACTGCAGGCTCTGGCGTGTACCTGGTGCCTAGGACTCAGATCATCTCTACTTTATCAAGATCCTTGGCATGGCCCAATCTCCCACAGCTCCTTCTTTAGTGTCTTAGTCAGGGTTTCTATTCCTGCACAAACATCATGACCAAGAAGCAAGTTGGGGAGTAAAGGGTTTATTCAGCTTACATTTCCATACTGCTGTTCATCACCAAAGGATGCAGGACTGGAACTCAAGCAGGTCAGAAAGCAGGAGCTGATGCAGAAACCATGGAGGGATGTCCTTTATTGGCTTCCTTCCCCTGGCTTGCTCAGCCTGCTATCTTATAGAATCCAAGACTACCAGCACAGAGATGGTCCCACCCACCAGGGGCCTCTCCATCTTGATCACTAATTGAGAAAATGCCCCACAGCTGAATCTCATGGAGGCATTTCCCCAACTAAAGCTTCTTTCTCTGTGATAACTCCAGCTGTGTCAAGTTGACATAAAACTAGCCAGTACAATTGACCCCTTGATAACTTGACACACAAACACATCACTAGTAAACCTCAACCCTTTATTTCGTATTCTTCCCCAAGATCTAAACAACTTTAAAAGTCCCAGTCTTTACAAATTCTTAAAATTTCAATATCTCTTAAAATCCAAAGTCTTTACAATTAAAAGTCTCTTAACTGTGGGTTCCACTAAAATA
>NW_018393376.1:7910-12644 GCF_900095145.1 Mus pahari
GAGGGATGTTCTTTACTGGCTTGCTTCCCCTGGCTTGCTCAGCCTGCTCTCTTATAGAATCCAAGACTACCAGCACAGAGATGGTCCCACCCACCAGGGGCCTCTCTCCCTTGATCACTAATTGAGAAAATGCCCCACAGCTGGATCTCATGGAGGCATTTCCCCAACTAAAGCTTCTTTCTCTGCGATAACTCCAGCTGTGTCACGTTGACATAAAACTAACCAGTACATTTAGTTTTTACTTTATTTTTATTAGATATTTTCTTTATTTACATTTCAAATTTCATCCCCTTTCCTCATTGCCTCTCTGAAAAATCCCCTATCCCATTCCCCATCCCCTGCTCGCTAACCCATCCACACCCAATTCCCTGACTTGACATTCCCCTCCACTAGGGCTTCAAACTTTCACAAGACTAAGGGTCTTTCCTCTCACTGATGTCCCACAAGAACATCCTCTTCTACATATGCAGCTGGAGCAAAGCTTACCTCTTTGTGTACTCTTTGGTTGGTGGTTTAGTCCCTGAGAGCTCTGGGGGTACTGGTTGGTTCATTTTGTTGTTCCTCCTATGGGGCTGCAGACCCCTTCAGCTCCTTGGGTACTTTCTCTAACTCCTCCATTGGGGACCCTGGGCTCAATCCAATGGATGGCTGTAAGCATCCACTTCTGTATTTGCCTGGTACTGGCAGAGCTTCTCAGGACACAGCTCTATCAGGCTCCTATCAGCAAGAACTTGTTGGCATCTACAATAGTGTCTTGGTTTGGTAACTGTATATGGGATCGATCCCCAGGTGGGACAGTCACTAGATGGCCTTTCCTTCAGTTTCTGCTCCAAACTTTGTCTCTGTATCTCCTCCCATAGGTATTTTCATCCCACTTCTATGAAGGATGGACATATCCACTCTGTTGTCTTCCTACTTCTTGAGCTTCATGTAATCTGTGAATTGAATCTTGGGTGTTCTGAACATCTGGGCTAATATCCACTTATCAGTGAGTACACACCATTTATGTTCTTTTGTGATTGGGTTACCTCACCCAGGATATTTTCTAGTTCTATCCATTTGCATAAGAACTTCATGAATTAATTGCTTTTAGTACCTGAGTAGTAGTCAATTGTGTAAATGCATCACATTCCTGTATCCATTCCTCTGTTGAAGGACATCTGGATTCTTTCCAGCTTCTGGTTATTATAAATAAGGTTGCTATGAACATAGTGGAGCATGTGTCCTTATTAGGTGTTGGAGCATCTTCTGGGTATGTGCCCAGGAGTGGTATTGCTGGGTCCTCAGGTAATATCAGAATATGTCCAATTTTCTGAGGAACTGCCAAACTGTTTTCCAGAGTGGTTGTACCAGCTTTCAATCCCACCAGCAATGGAGGGGTGTTCCTCTTTCTCCCATCCTCACCAGCATCTGCTGTCACCTAAAATGTTTATCTTCATCATTCTAACTGGTGTAAGGTGGAATCTCAGGATTGTTTTAATTTTGCATTTCCCTGATGACTATAGATGTCTTTTAAATCCATTTGGTATAAAACTTCTGATAGTTTCACTGTGTCTCTGTTTAGTTTGTATTTCCCTGATCTGTCCATTGATGAGAGTGCAGTGTTGAAGTCCCCCACAATTATTGTGTGTGCTTTTACCTTTAGTAAAGTTTCTTTTGTGAATGTGGGTGCTCTTTCATTTGGAGCATAGATGTTCAGAATTGAGAGTTCTTTTTGGTAGATTTTTCCTTTGATGAGTATGAAGTGTTCCTCCTTATTTTTTTTTTGGATGACTTTTGGTTGAAAGACGATTATATCTAATATTAGAATGGTTACCCCAACTTTTTTCTTGGGACCATTTGCTTGGAAAATTGTTTTCCAGCCCTATACTCTGAGGTAGTGTTTGTCTTTGACACTTGGGTGAGTTTTCTGTATGCAGCAAAGTATTGGGTGCTGCTTATATATCCAGTCTGTTAGTCTATGTCTTTTTATTGGGGAATTGAGTCTATTAATGTTAAGAAATATTATGGAATAGTGATTGTTGTTCCCTGTTACCATTGATGTTGTTTTTATAGGGTGTAGTTTCCCTCCTTGTGTTGGTGTTTTCCATCTATAATCCTTTGTAGGGCTGGAATTGTGGAAAAATATTGTGGGAATTTGGCTTTGCCATGGAATATCTTGGTTTTTCCATCTATGGTACTTGAGAGTTTTGCTGGATATAGTAGTCTGGGCTGATATTTGTGTTCTCTTAGGGTCTGTATGAGATCTTCCCAGGATTTCCTAGTTTTAATAGTCTCTAGCTAGTAGGTCTGCCTTTATATGTTACTTGACCTTTTCCTTTACTGCTTTTAATATTCTTTGTTTAGTGTGTTTGGTGTTTTGATTATTATATAACGGGAGGAATTTCTTTTCTGGTCCAATATATTTGGAATTCTGTAGGCTTCATGTATGTTCATAGGCATCACTTTCTTTAGGTTAAGGAAATTTTCTTCTATACTTTGGTTGAAGACATCTACTGGCCCTTTAACTTGGGAAACTTTGCTCTCTTCTATACCTATTATCCTTAGGATTTTTCTTCTCGTTGTGTCCTGGATTTCCTGGATGTTTCAGGTTAGGAGCTTTTTTGCATTTTGCATTTTCTGGTATCTTCTGCACCTGAGATTCTCTCTTCTTTCTCTTATATTCTTTTGGTGATGCTTGCATCTATGACTCCTGGTCTGTTTCTGAGGTTTTCTATTTCCTATTGTCTCACTTTGTGATTTCTTTATTGTTTCCGTTTCAATTTTTAGATCCTAGATTATTTTGTTCAGTTCCTCCACCTGTTTGGTTACATGTCCTGTAATTTTTTCGGGGATTTGTGTGTTTCCTCCTGAAGGTCTTCTACCTGTTTACCTGTGTTCTCTTCTATTTCTTTAAGGGAGTTATTTATGTCCTTCTTAAGTTCCTCTACCATCATCATGAGATGTGATTTTATTTTTTTATAAGATATTTTCTTCATTTACATTGTAAATGCTATCCCAAAAGTCCCTTATACCTTCCTCCTAGCCTGCTCTCGAACACACCCACTCATGCATCCTGGCCCTGGTATTACCCTCTATTGAAGCATATAATCTTTGCAAGACCAAGGGCCTCTCCTCCCAACGATGACTGACTAAGCCATCTTCTTCTACATACGCAGCTAGAGACACAAATTAAGGGGGTACTGGTTAGTGAATATTGCTGTTCCTCCTACAGGGTTACAAATCCATTCTGCTCCTTGGGTATTTCTCTAGCTCCTCCATTGGGGGTCATGTGTTCCATTCAATAGATGACTCTGAGCATCCACTTCTGTATTTGCCAAATATTGGCATAGCCTCACAAGAATAACCTATATCAGGGTCCTAGCAGCAAAATGTTGCTGGCATATGCAATAGTGTCTGCATTTGGTGGCTAATTATGGTTTGGAACCCTGGATGGGGCAGTCTCTGCATGGTCATTCTTTCTGTCTCATCTCCAAACTTAGTCTCTGTAACTCCTTCCATGGGTATTTTGTTCCCCATTCTAAGAAGGGATGAAGTATCCACACATTGGTCTTCCTTCTTCTTGAGTTTCATGTGTTTTGCAAATTGTATCTTGAGTAGTCTAAGTTTTTGGGCTAATATCCACTTAACAGTGAGTGCATATCATGTGACTTCTTTTGTGATTGGATTACCTCACTCAGGATGATATCCTCCAGATCACTCCATAAGCCCAAGAATTTCATAAATTCATTGTTTTTAATAGCTGAGTAGTATTCCATTGTGTAAATGTATCATATTTTCTGTATCCATTCCTTTGTTGAGGGACATCTGGGTTCTTTCTAGCTTCTGGCTATTATAAATAAGGCTGCTATGAAAATAGTAGAGCATGTGTCCTTATTACCAGCTGGAACATCTTCTGGACATATGCCCAGGAGAGGAACTGCTAGATCTCCCGGTAGTACTATGTCCAATTTTCTGCCAAACTGAATCTTTGTTTAGCTCTGTACCCCATTTTTTAATGGGGTTATTTGAATTTTTGAGTTCAGCTTTTTGAGCTCTTTGTATATATTGGATATTAGTCCCCTATCAGATTTAAGACTGGTAAAAATTCTTTCCCAAACTGTTGGTGGCCTCTTTGTCTTATTGACTGTATTTTTTGCTTTACCGAAGCTTTGCAATTTTATGAGGTCCCATTTGTAGATACTTGATCTTACAGACCAGCCATTGGTGTTCTGTTCATGAATTTTTCCCCTGTGCCCATACCTTCGAGGCTTTTCCCCAATTTGTCCTCTATAAGATTCAGTGTCTTTAGTTTTATGTGGAGTTCCTCGATCCACTTAGACTTGAGCTTTGTACAAAGAAATAAGAATGGATCAATTCACATTCTTCTACGTGATAACTGCCAGTTAAGCCAGCACTATTTGTTGAATTTGCTGTCTTTTTCCCACTGGGTGGTTTTAGCTCCTTTGTCAAAGATCAAGTGACCATAGGTGTGTGGGTTCATTTCTGGATCTTCAATTCTATTTCATTGATCTACCTGTCTGTCCGTGTACCAGTACCATGCAGTTTTTTATCACAAATGATCTGTAGTACAGCTTGAGTCCAGGCATGGTGATTCCACCAGAGGTTCTTTTATTGTTAAGAATAGTTTTTGCTATCCTAGGTGTTTTGTTTTTCCAGATGAATTTGCAAATTGCTCTTTCTAACTTTGTGAAGAATTGAGTTGGAATTTTGATGGGGATTGCATTGAATCTG
>NW_018393376.1:12899-23912 GCF_900095145.1 Mus pahari
CAGCCCGTTTATCCTTTGTGTAGAGAAAGGCCACTGATTTGTTTGAGTTAATTTTATATCCAGCTACTGCACTGAAACTGTTTCTCAGGTTTAGGAGTTCTNTGGTGGAATTTTTAGGGTCACTTATATATATTATCATATCATCTGTAAATAGTGATGTTTTAACTTCTTCCTTTCCAATTTGTATCCCCCTGATCTCCTTTTGTTGTCTAATTGCTCTGGTTAGGACTTCAAGTACTACATTGACTAGGTAGGGAGAAAGTGGATAGCCTTGTCTTCTCCCTGGTCTTAGTGGGATTGCTTTGAGTTTCCATTTACTTTGATGTTGGCTACTGGTTTGCTGCATATTGCTTTTATTATGTTTTTGTATGGGCCTTGAATTCCTGATCTTTCTAAGACTTTTATTATAAATGGGTGTTGGATTTTGTCAAATGATTCCTCAGCATCTAGCGAAATGATCATGTGGTTTTCTCTTTGAGTTTGTTTATGTAGTGGATTACTTTCTTGGATTTCCATATATTGAATCATCCCTGGATCCCTGGGATGAAGCCTACTTAATCATGATGGATGATCATTTTGATGTCTTCTTGGATTTAGTTTGCAAGGATTTTATTGAGTATTTTTGCATATATGTTCATAAGGGAAATTGGTCTGAAATTTTGTTTCTTTGTTGGGTCTTTACATGGTTTAGGTAACAGAGTAAATGTGGCTTCTTAGAATGAATTGTGTATAATATCTTCTGTTTCTATTTTGTGAAATAGTTTGAGGAGAATTGGAATTAGGACTTCTTTAAAGGTCTGATAGTTCTCTGCACTAAGCCCATCTGGTCCTGGGCTTTTTTTGGTTGGGAGTCTACTAATGACTGCTTCTGTTTCTTTAGGGGATATGGGACTATTTAAGTCATTAATCTGATCATGATTTGACTTTGGTACTGGTATCTGTCTAGAAAATTGTCCATTTCATCCAGGTTTTCCAGTTTTGTTGAGTATAGCCTTTTGTAGTAGGATCTGATGATGTCTTGGATTTCCTCGGGTTCTGTTGTTATATCTCCCTTTTCATTTCTGATTTTGTTATTAGGATACTGTCCCTGTGACCTCTAGTTAGTCTGACTAAGTGTTTATCTCTCTTATTGATTTTCTCGGAGAACCAGCTCCTGGTTTGGTTGATTTTTGTATAGTTCTTTTTGTTTCTACTTGGTTGACTTCAGCCCTGAGATTCATTATTTTCTGCTGACTACTCCTCTTGGGTGAATTTTCTTCTTTTTGTTCTAGAGCTTTTAGGTGTGTTGTCAAACTGCTAGTGTATGCTCTGTCTAGGTTCTTTTTGGTATCACTCAGAGCTATAGCTTTTCCTCTTAGGACTGCTTTCATTGTGTCCCATAAGTTTGGTTATGTCATGGCTTCATTTTCATTAAACTGTAAAAAGTCTTTAATTTATTTCTTTATTAATTCCTTGACCCAGATATCATTGAGTAGAGTGTTATTCAGCTTCCACATGAATGTTAGCTTTCTATTATTTATGTTGTTATTGAAGATCAACCTTAGTCCATGGTGATCTGAAAGGATGCATATGATAATTTCAATATTTTTTATCTGTTGAGGCCTGTTTTGTGACCAATTATATGGTCTATTTTTGAGAAGGTACCATGAGGTGCTGAGAAGAAGGTATATCCCTTCATTTTAGTGTAAATGTTCTGTAGATATTTGTTAAATCCATTTGTTTCATAAGTTCTGTTAGTTTCAATGTGTCTCTGTTTAATTTCTGTTTCTACGATCTGTCCAATGAGGAAAATGGGGTGTTGAAGTCTCTCACTATTATTGTGTGAGGTGCAATATGTGCTTTGAGCTTTACTGAAGTTTCCTCAATGTCTGTGACTGCCCTTGCATTTGGAGCATAGATATTCAAAATTAAGAGTTCATCTTGGCAGAATTTACCTTTGATGAGTATGAAGTGCCCCTCCTTGTCTTTTTTGATAACTTTGGGTTGAAAGTCAATTTTATTCGATATTAGAATGGCTACTCCAGCTTGTTTGTTAGGAAAATTTTCTTGGAAAATTGTTTTCCGGCCTTTTACTCTGAGTTAGTGTCTGTCTTCGACCGTGAGGTTCGTTTCCTGTATGAAGCAAAATGATGGGTCCTGTTTATGTAGCCAGTCTGTTAGTCTATGTCATTTTATTGGGGAATTGAGTCCATTGATAGTAATAGATATTAAGGAAAAGTAATTATTGCTTCCTATTTCTTTTATTAGAGTTGAGATTCTGTTCTTGCAGCTGTCTTCTTTTAGGTTTACTGAAGGATTACTTTCTTGCTTTTTCTAGGGCTTAATTTCTGTCCTTTTGTTGGAGTTTTCCCTTTATTATTCTTTGAAGGGCTGGATTCATTGAAAGATATTGTGTGAATTTTCTTTTGTCGTGGAATACCTTAGGTTCTCCATCTATAGTAATTGAGAGTTTTGCTGGGTATAGTAGCCTGGGCTGCCAATTGTGTTCTCTTAGTGTCTGTATAACATCTGTCCAGGGTCTTCTGGCTTTCATATTCTCTGGTGAGAAGTCTAGTGTAATTCTAATAGGTCTGCCTTTATATGTTACTTGACCTTTTTCCCTTACTGCTTTTAATATTCTGTCTTTATTTAGTGCATTTGTTGTTCTGATTATTATGTGTCAGGAGGAATTTCTTTTCTGGTCCAGTCTATTTGGAGTCCTGTAGGCTTCTTGTATGATCATGGGCATCTCTTTCTTTAGGTTAGAGAAGTTTTCTTCTATAATTTTATTGAAGATATTTACTGGCCCTTTAAGTTGAACATCCTCATTCTCATCTATACCTATTATCCGTAGGTTCGATCTTCTCATTGTGTCCTGGATTTCCTGGATGTTTTGAGTTAGGAGCTTTTTACATTTTCTTTGATTGTTGTGTCCATGTTTTCTATGGAATCTTCTGCACCTGAGATTCTCTCTTCCATCTCTTGTATTCTGTTGCTAATGCTGATATCTATGTTTCCTGATTTCTTTCCTAGGATTTCTATCTGCAGAGTTGTCTCACTTTGGGTTTTCTTTATTGTTTCTACTTCTGTTTTTAGATCTTGGAAGGTTTTGTTAAATTCTATAACTTTATTGGTTGTGTTTACCTGTAATTCTTTAAGGGATTTTTGTGTTTCCTCTTCAAGAACTTCTACCAGTTTAGCTGTGTTCTCCTGTATTTCTTTTTTTTCCAATTTTTATTAAATATTTACTTCTTTTACATTTTAAATGCTATCCCCAAAGTCCCCTATACCCTCCCCCCCTCCGCTCACCTAACCACCCACTCCCACTTCTTGGCCCTGGCATTTCCCTGTACTGGGTCATATAAAGTTTGCAAGACCAAGGGGCCTCTCTCCCCAATAATGGCTGGCTAGGCCACCTTCTGCTACATATGCAGTTAGAGACACAAGCTCTGGGGTTGCTGGTTAGTTCATATTGTTGTTACACCTATAGGGTTGCAGACCCCTTCAGCTCCTTGTGTACTTTCTCTAGCTCCTCCATTGGGGGCCCTGTGTTCCATCTAATAGCTGACTATGAGCATCTTCTTCTGTGTTTGCCAGTCAGTCACTGGCATAGCCTCACAAGAGACAGCTATATCAGGGTCTTTTCAGCAAATTCTTGCTGGTGTATGCAATTTGGTGGCTGATTATAGAATGGACCCCTGGGTGGGGCAGTTTTTGGATGATCCATCCTTTCATCTCAGGTCCAAACTTTGTCTCTGTAACCCCTCCCATGGGAATTTTGTTCCCAATTCTAAAAAGGGGCAAAGTGTCCACATTTTGGTCTTCCTTTTTCTTGAGTTTCATGTGTTTTACAAATTGTATCTTGGGTGTTCTAGGTTTCTGGGCTAATATCCACTTATCAGTGAGTGCATATTATGTGAGTTCTTTTGGATTGGGTTACCTCACTCAGGATGATACCCTCCAGATCCATCCATTTGCTGAGGAATTTCATAAATTCATTGTTTTTAATAGCTGAGTAGTATTCCATTGTGTAAATTACCACATTTTCTGTATCCATTCCTTTGTTGAGGGACATCCTGGTTCTTTCCAGCTTCTGGCTATTATAAATAAGGCTGCTATGAACATAGTGGAGCATGTGTTCTTATTACCAGCTGGAACATCTTCTGGACATATGCCCAGGAGAGGTATTTCTGGATCCTCCAGTAGTACTATGTCCAATTTTCTGAGGAATTGCCAGAAAGATTTCCAGAGTGGTTTTACAAGCTTGCAGTCCCACCAACAATGGAGGAGTGTTCCTCTTTCTCCACATCCTCACCAGCATCTGCTGTCACCTGAATTTTTGATATTAGCCATTCTGACTGGTATGAGATGGAATTTCAAGGTTGTTTTGATTTGCATTACCCTGATGGTTAAGGATGTTGAACATTTTTTGAGGTGTTTCTCAGCCATTCGATGTTCCTCAATTGAGAATTCTTTGTTTAGTTTTGTGCCCCATTTTTTAATGGGGTTATTTGGTTTTCTGGAGTCCGTCCTCTTGAGTTCTTTATATATAATGGATATTAGTCCCGTATCTGATTCAGGGTTAGTAAAGATCTTTTCCCAATCTGTTGTGGCCTTTTTCTCTTATTGACAGTGTCTTTTGCCTTACAGAAGCTTTGCAATTTTGTGAGGTCCCATTTGTCAATTCTCGTTCTTACAGCACAAGCCATTGCTGTTCTGTTCAGGAATTTTTTCCCCTATGCCCATATCTTCATGGCTTTTCCCCACTTTCTCCTCTGTAAGTTTCAGTGTCTCTGGTTTTATGTGGAGTTCTTTGACCCATTTAGACTTGAGCTTTGCACAAGGAGATAACAATGGATCAATTCACATTCTTCTACATGATAAGTTCCAGTTGTGCCAGCACCATTTGTTGAAAATGCTGTCTTTTCTCCACTTTATGGTTTAAGTGAGTTATTAATGCCCTTCTTAAAATCTTCTACCACCATCATGAGATATGATTTTTCAATCCAAATCTTGCTTTTCAGGTGTGTTGGTGTATCCAGGACTCACTGTGGTGGGCATACTGGGTTCTGATGATGCCAAGTGGCCTTGGCTTCTGTTAGTAAGAGTCTATGTTCTCCTTTCACCATCTGTTAATCTCTGGTGTTAATCTTCTAGCTGTCTCTGGCTGGAGCTTGTTCCTCCTGTTATTCTGTTAGCCTCTGTCAGCACTCCTAGAAGTCCAACTCTCACCTGAGTCCCAGTGGTCAGAGCAATCTCTGCAGGCAAGCTCTCCTCTTGCAAAGCAGGTGTCCAGAAGTCTAGAGCTCTGATCCACCTCCTGAGTCCTGTAGTCAGAACCCTTCCTGTAGGCCGACTCTCCTCTGGCAAGGATGGTGCCCAGGGGTCTGGGTCTCAGCTCTGCCACCTAGCTGAAGATGAAGGCCCAAAGGGACCCTGTCCAAGAAGATCTGTTGCTTCTGCAGTCCACATGCTCTCCAGTGATTCTGAGGTCCTGGATGTTCTAAGGGTCCTGTGGTGTGGAGAGTCCTCTGGGGACCTTGGCGCCCTCCGCTGGGTTCAGGCAGAAGATGGTGGGGCTGGCCTGACCTGAATGAATCTGAGCCTCTGGTCGGGTAGGGTTCCTTTGTCCCTGTTCCCACTGGCACAAGACCCTTCAGGATTCTTTGGAGCTGATGTTGTGTTCCACTCACACGTGATCCCAAGGTCCTGGGTGTGCTAGGGTCCTGCGGCATGGAGAGTCCTCTCCGGATGTGATTTTAAATCAGAGTCTTGCTTTTCTCGAGTATTTGGGTAACCAGGGCTTGCTGTGGTTGGAGAACTGGGTTCTGATGATGCCATGTAGTCTTGGTTTCTATTTCTTATGTTCTTGTGCTTGCCTTTTGCCGTCTAGTTATCTCTAGTGTTAGCTGGTCTTGCTGTCTCTGATTTTTGCTTATCCCTCCTGCAAGCCTGTGTGTCAGTACTCCTGGGAGACCAGTTTTCTCTGGGTGGAATTTGGGTATGGAGAGCTGCAGTACAGGGTCAGCTCTGGGGTGCAGACAGAACCAGAAGGATCCTGTCCCTGGCTGATCCTTGGTTCTTGTGTCCTGATGGCTCTGTGAGGGTCCCTCTTGGGCTAGGAATTTAAGAGACTGGTGGTCTTACCTGTGCTCACAGGTGTGTAAACACTCTTGGGAGACCAGGTCTCTCCTGGTGGTATTTGTGTATGTAGCTCTGTGGCACAGATCAGCTCTGGGCGCAGACAGAGAGCAGAAGACTCCTATCCCAGGCAGCCACAGTTCCTGTGTCCTCAGGGTGCTGGGCAAGTTCCTCTGAGCATTAGTTTTGGCCCTACCTGCACTCACAGGCCTGTCTGAACTCCTGGGGTGCTTGCTTCCTCTCATTGCCATTTGGGTATGGAGCTCTGTGGCAGAAGATCTGCTACAGGCAAAGACAGAAACCAGAAAGCTATCATGGAGATTATAAAAATGTATTAAAATAATTTCACCTCTCTATATGTTGATTTATAAAAATTAATCAATTAAAATATGGGCATACCATGAATATTGAGAAAATGACATTAATTAACTTTGTTCTTTCTGGGTTCAATTTTAATATCCTTAGAATGATGGGAATAGGAGTGGTGCTGATTCAATAATGCTACTCTCTCTGTTGCCTGAGGTTTCTCATCATTGTTTTTTCTTCAGCTTAATAACCAGAGGAGCCTGAACCCAGTCTTCTATTTACTAAATCTACATCATCAAGGCTTTGATTTTCTTGGTAACCATCAAAAACTCTTAAATTTACACAAATTCCATGAGTCCCAAATCAATAGTCTTAACCTGCATTTCCTTAGAGCAGAATATAAATTCAAAGTGAAAGCACATTTCCTTAAAGTTTTACACAGCCTGTTCTTCACNGGTAGCTGGGCACAGCTCTTGCAGTTTTCTGGTACAGCAGACAGCAGTCTTTCACAACTATTTTCATATAAAAACAGAAAGATGACAGACTATTAAAATTAAAATGGTTCCTTACAAAGTTTTAAATTTATGTAAGTAAAATGGTTAGCTCTCTCTAGTATCTTTCCAGGCATTATTATCACCAATGCATCCAATAGCTAGTAGAACAAAACACTAAGTTTTTTATATAGTTCTACGTAATCTTTTAATTCTCCAATCCTTGTTTCATCATCCTAGCAATTCCATAGCCTCATGTACTCTCCTTATATTTATTCCTAAATCATAAATAAATTCCTAATTTTTTTCTATCCATGCATTTTCTACTTGAGACTACTTTAATCTCTCTACCCTTAATGTCCCAAAGTTCATCCTGGCTAATTAATACAGCAGTTATTGGACCAGAGAGTACATGTATCTCCTCATGATTCCAAATTCAAGGACAAGTCTAGTGATAAACTATGTCTACAAAGGACCATGTAGGCTTTTAGCCTTTGTGGTTACATTCACTAGATCTTTTTCCATGGCCCTAAAGGCCAAGTGGAGGGCCTGTTCCTCATCCTTCACACATGCATGACCATCTCCATTCATCATTACTGAAAACCACATATGTTTCAATTATTATGGGGTGATTATCTCTGAGTGATGGGAGGAAGTGTATTCCCCAGGAAGAAAGATTGAAAGTAAAGTAGTAATGAGAGCAGATCAGCTTCAGGGCAACATCAACCATTACTATATGTGGGAATCATGGGGATAAACAGCTTGGCAATGCTCCATGGGCAAGAACTGTTTCATACCACCTCTTAAGCAGCCATGCTGGACCCAGAGCATATATTACATTTTATAAATATGCATTTTTCTTCTGATCTAGGTTGAGAGAATCTATAAATTACTAAATTGCCTTCATGGTAGTACAGTCATAATGCTTTACTCATAAGGAAACGACATTTCTGAAGGCTTTTTACTATGTCCCTTGGGCTGGATTTACAGGCTGTATAATCTGTGTTCAGGACTTTAAGTAAGAAACTCTTGCGCACAACCATCCTCTACTACCGCTTGTTGGATGCAGGATGTAGGGAAATAAAGAAGGGAGAGATGACCTGTTTCCTGCCAAAACTCGGGGGAATTGGGCAGGTGGGTGAAGGAGTTGGACTGCCCCCCACAGAACCTCTGGGTGGGCATTGAACTGTGATAAGTCATGGATCTGTCCTGGCCCACAGGACAGTCAAACAGGGTCTGAGGAACCACCTGTAGAGAGAATGAGAGGCAAGAAACACAAAGACAGGCAGCAAGTCTGATTGATCAAGCTTTCAAATTTTTATTATTCCCAGGCAGGTTTTATGCCCACAGAAGCAGGGTATAGGGAGGGGGATGACGCAGAATTGCTTTGTTTCTGGGAGAACACACCTGTTCCCAAAAGCAGGATATTGGCCAGGTAAAAAGTTCAGCAGGAGAAATAGAACAGAATTGGTTAGTAGGTACCTGTCCACAAGATCTATAGCTATTTGTTCTTAACTGGGGTAGTACTTTCCCATAGAGGTCTCAACTTTTTCCCACAGAAANCTCAACTAAGCTAATACTTTTCCACTAAGGCCAAGACTTTGTAAGCACTTATGGCTGACAAGACAGTTAACATTCAAACAGGGTCACTCACAACAAGGATCCTGCTCCTGGGGGTGAGGAAAAGGCACATTCTGTGGTCCACAGAACTGCCAGAGTTGAGCTCCTAGTCTTGGGCACCACAGACCACTGGATACCATGGAAGAGCAGGTTCTGGGTTCCCTGGGTCACACAGAGGCCAGAGACAACAGGTTCTGACTCACTCTTGGACATCCCAGACACCACTGTATGTCTCAAGAGAGCTGAGAATGGACCCTTGGGCAGACTCTGGCCTGGTAGTCAAAGGAAAAAAAGTAGGAGGAGAGCTCTGGCAGGTTACCATGGGTAGGAAAGAGTCTAGCTAGCTCAGGTGGCTAGCTCAGCAGATTGCTTGGTTTGACTGGCAGCCATGGCTGGAGTGCAGGGTCGGGGGGCCTCCTGTAGGGAAGTTAGACATGTGGCTCTTTAGAGGGAAACCTGCTCCATTGCTCCAGCATGGCAGATCTAGATCAAGGGAGGCAGTCCATGGTTTTAGAGCTTTATTGTAGAAAATCAGAGAGAAAAAGAAATGTAGAGAAGTAGAGGCTGGCTATAGCCATATGGAGAGAGGGGTGAAGGGAGGGGGAGAAAGGGAGAACAAGGGAGCAAGAGTAAGAGAGGCACAAGAGATCAAGGAGGGATAAAGCAGCTCCTTTTATAGAGGGCTGGGCTACCTTCCTGTTGCCAGGTAACTGTGGGGGTGGAGTCCAGCCAGAATACCAGGAGTTTGAGGCATTGCTATGTGTGACTAATGGCCACAGGATTATGTAGTTGAGGGCTTGAGTGTCAGGAGCCTAGTGTTTGGGAGCATAGCTCATAGTTCCATACCTTGTAAATTTTTCTACTGGGTTTCTGGAGTAAGCTTCGCTCAACCAGAACACAGACTGCCTTTCATGGTCCAACATCCCCTCCCTTTACTTTTTTAAAAAGACAGGGGTCCCTGGAGTGACTGTGTCATTTGTGGTGAAAAATTTGGGTGGGGTGGAAATATCAGAAGAAAACATATAGGCCAGAGGAGTAACACAACTAAGCCAGAGCGGTAAGGAAAGTTAAGGGTAGGGGTTGGGAAGGCAAGAGATTGTAGAATCAATTAATTGTTTCCTGGGTAGTATAGTTTGAGGATAATAACATCAATTTTGAACAACAATTAATTAATCTAGATAGACATTATGTTTCCCTTATTATCATGTAACTTCCCACAAGTTCAGCAGCCATTTGACTTTGGCAAGAGAGTTAATATGTAGCTGGAAGGTCCCAAGTCTATCCTTTGTGGGGTTCGGTGAGTGTCTCTGGATCTCAGCACATGCCTTTGTATTTTCAGTCAGATGAGGTGTCTGGAGGAAGACCATTCCATTGTTCCATGAAGGTCCCAGGGTATGTCACTGTCTCTGCTAGATCTGTGGCAGCAGGCACCATGTGGAGATAGACCTGTACAGTAATCACAACAGAGGAGCAGAACCCTGGCAGGGGGGTGTCTGCATAGGGTGGATGGGAAATGTTAAGCTTACAATGGTTTGCTTAGGAGCACATCATGGATTGTTGTTAGGATCCTGGAAAAGCAAGGGTGTCGAGGGATTTGGTCCTGGAAGGCATCTTTCAAGTCTGCTTTGAATGGCTGGGGAAGGAAATATCATAATTGTGTATCTGAGATAGGCAGTAACAGATTGTATGTAAAAGGAAACTGGATGTTAATTAAGGATTGGATGATGGTAATCAGCATAGTTAATTTGACCTGTGGAAGCATATTAGATGACTTTTGGACCTTAAAGGAAATCACGAATGCTAGGGAGAAAAACAAGCATTTAAATAAGAAGCAAGAAGATTTTGGGTTAAAAAGCACAATTTAGGTGTTCTCATAGAGGGAACAAGCAAGCAAAACCTCAGGTGTAGCTTTGGCAGGCTTAGGTGGATGAGGGAGGGAGGTTGCCAGGAGGTTGCAGTGTGCTCTTAGCAGACAGGTCGCCTTGTTTTCCATTTGTTTGTTCTTGGAAAGCAGAAGGAAATGAAAGTCTAACCTTGAAGAAAAGCCCAAAGGAACATATGCATAGAGGGCTGAGTGAAAGGATTTCTAGCCAATGTGGTAGCCTGCTGGCCAGTATGAGAGCACAAATCCTGCCTTTTGGGGACTCAGAAAACCCCATGTTGTCTGGCAGACAGAGGAAGCAGAGAACTCAGGGCAGACGCTGCCATCTGAGGAAGTAGAGTTTAGGGCAGGTCCTGCCATCTGAAAGGTAGATCTATGAGTGAGCACAGCACAGACCTGCATTCTGAACAAGATGGTGGCACAGAAGCATAGCAGAGAGCAAGGAGCAGGTGGGGGCAGTGGAGTCTACGAACCTTTCTGCTGCAAGGAACCTGCAAGAGTTAGCAACTGTGGGAGACGGGAAGAAGCTAGCCAGAAACACGTGGAGAGAGAGAGAGAGAGAGAGAGAGAGAGAGAGAGAGAGAGAGAGAGAGA
>NW_018393376.1:24557-35248 GCF_900095145.1 Mus pahari
GAGGCAGAGGCAGGCAGATTTCTGAGTTCGAGGCCAGCCTGGTCTACAAAGTGAGTTCCAGGACAGCCAGGGCTACACAAAGAAACCATGTCTCGAAAAACCAAAAAAAAAAAAAAGTCAAAATTTGGGCTGAGTGCTCCAGAGTCCACTACCCTCTGTACATTGTCTACTCATGAGTTGCTATATTACCTACCATTCAGTGAAAGAATGAACTTCTCTAATGAGGCTTGAGTGATACACTAATCTATAGGATAGAAATATTTTTTTAGGATTCATTTTATTGCTATGTTCCTTTAGCAGAATAATAATGGTGGGCTTTCCCCTACTGACTAGTGCTTTTTTGGTGCTGGAATGTGCTCTGTATGTACCAGAGGAGTAATCATGAGTATTACCCAGCTGCAAACCTTGCAATTCTCAACAGAGACGTGCCTGAAAGATACCTTGGTCCAATCATGGCAGAGATGTTATGGGAGGAGGAAAGAAGCTTTTTTTTTTAATTGGACCTAAGGCTCACTTTAGGAGAAGAAAATATAACTGACACTGGTCAAATGTAGAAGGACTGTCCCAAGCTAAGTTCTCGCCAGCAAGAACACACTCGGACAACCGGATTCTTCTGTGGCAAAGCTTTATTGCTTCATCATGAGGAAGACCCCGAGCCCCAGAAATGGTGCAGCTTATATATGTCTTAGTGTGGCGTGTCTGCACCTGATTGGCTGCTTGCTCATAATTTCAAAAGTACACCCCGGGATGGGTCGTGACTTGGCGCGAATTCACTCTTGCACTTGCGCACATTGAATGTTTATAGTTTTGAACAACAAAGGCCAACACCATCCTGTAATGGCGATTGCTCACAGCTCTCTACAAAGGACCATACACTAACTAGGTTATGGATGTTAGTGGATACAAGAGGGTTTGACCTCACTTTTCAATCAATTTATTGCAGAATTCATTTAATTTTTTTCATCTAGTTAGTTTATTGCAGAAGTGAGATGGCTAATACTCAAAGTTATATGTTACTAGAACTAAACATATACACTGCTGTCATTTTGACAGTTCTGCTACATCAGGGTCCTGTCAGCAAAATCTTTCTGGCATATGCAATAGTGTCTGGGTTTGCTGGTTGTATATGGGATGGATCCCCAGATGGGGCAGTCTTTGGATGATCCTTCCTTCCATCTTAGTTCTGAAATCTGTCTCTGTAACTCCTTCCATGGGTATTTTGTTCCTCATTCTAAGAAGTAGCGAAGTATCCACACTTTGGTCTTCCTTCTTCTTGACAGGACCCTGATATAGCTCTTTCTTGTGAGGCTATACCAGTGCCTGGCAAATACAGAAGTGGATGCTCTCAGTCATTTATAGGATGGAACACAGGGTCCCCAGTGGAGAAGCTAGAGAAAGTACCTGTAGTGGCTATTCCTGGTTGTCAACTTGACTATATTTGAAATGATCTACAATCCAGAATTGGAAGGCTCACTAGTGAACCTAATCTGGAGGCTGGGAAATAAAAGTTTCTGATCTGGATCTTGATATGGAGATCTTGAGACACAGTGGTGATTGATTCCAGAAGATTAAGACAGGGAGATCTCCGAGTTCAAGGTCATCTGGGATTAAAGGTGTGGTGGCACACGCATTTAATCTGGGCTACATCTTCTGCTGGAGACCATATAAGGACATTGGAAAAAGGGAGTATGGCTCTCACTCTTTTGTCTGCTTGCCGTGTGGGACTAAGCAACTGCTAGATCCTTGGACTTCCATTCACAGCTACTACTGAACCATTGTTGGGAATTAGACTGCAGACTGTAAGTCATCAATAAATTCCTTTACTATATAGAGACTATTTGTAAGTTCTGTGACTCTAGAGAACCCTGACTAATACAGTACCCAAGAAGCTAAAGGGGTCGGCAACCCTATAGGAGGAACAACAATATGAACTAACCAGTACACCACCCCCAAGCTGTGTCTCTAGTTGCATATGTAGCAGAGGATGGCCTAGTCAGCAATCAATGGGAAGAGAGGCCCTTTGTCTTGAGAAGATCATATGCCCCAGTACAGGGGAATGCCAGGGCCAGGAAGCAGGAGTGAGTGGGTTGAGGAGTAGAATGGAGGGATGTTATAAGAGACCTTGGGGTAACATTTGAAATGTAAATGAAGAATATATAATAAAAAAGTATATAGCTTTTAAAAAAAAAGACAATTCTGCTTTCTTTTGTCAGATCTCATTTGATAAACTGTTCTGGTGCTGTTTTGTTTTCTCCTGTGCTTTTTGGGCTTATATCTATCTCCAATCCAAAGTTTTGTTTGTTCGTTCGTTTGTGAATTCTCTGGGGTACTATTTTGTTTCTAAATTCTTTTAACATCTTTTTAACATACTTAGATTTCATGTATCTTTTTTATTACTTTTATTGTTTTAGAACCTTTGAGTCCTGAGAGTCTCTTGCCTCCCATGTCTCTGGTATTTTCTAGAGAGTCCCCCCTACCTCCCACACCATGTGGTTGCATATTTCCATTCATTCTGCAGGCCCTAGGGACTTCTCTCTGGTTCCCCACCCTCCATACCTGATCATGTTCCCTTTTTCCTGTCCCCCTCCCCTCTTCCACCCATGACTCTCCCTCTGCCTCCCATGATTGAGATTTCATGTATCTTTCAATTTTTATAGATAGTATTGCTGGGAAAAATAACTTGAGTTGTCAATCATCATGTTCAAGAATTTGGAATACATATTTCTAAGCCCTTCTGTCTGTAAAGTTTCTCACTTATAAGTAATTTTCCTTATGGGTCTACATATGCTTTTTGGCACTTTTCTCATAGTTTTCAGTACCCTTTGTTCAGTTTGTTGATTTTAAAGATTTATTTATTTATTTATTATATGTAAGTACACTGTAGCTATCTTCAGACATTCCAGAAGAGGGAGTCAGATCTCGTTGCGGATGGTTGTGAGCCACCATGTGGTTGCTGGGATTTGAACTCAGAACCTTCGGAAGAACAGTCGGGTGCTCTTACCTACTGAGCCAACTCACCAGCCCAGTTTGTTGATTTTAGTATCTTAGGTATAATATATGGTGCCTAGGTTCTCTTCTGGTCTTCTATGAATGTGGGTATGTTTTTCCTCTCAATTTCATTAATTTCCTTCTATGGTTTTGTTGAAAATATTAAAAATGCCTTTGGCCTTAAACATTTTTTCTTTCTTTATGACCATAATTCACAAACTGTGGTTTAATGTGTTTTCAAAATTGTTTTTGTTTTGTTTTGTTTATTGTTTGTTCTTTTATCATTCACAATATTTTGAATTTATCATTATTTCATGTGGTACAGTGTTGCTACCTACCAGCTTCTAAAAGCTTCAACTGATGTTAATCTGACAAATTTTTTTTCTGATAAGTCATGGTAAAACATCTAATTCCCTAACATTTTCCACTTGAAATTCTTGTGTTTTACAATCAGTACACTTTTTTTTAGAGTCCAGCTTCTCCTGTGGCCCATGAATTTTACCTGGAAAATGCAATTGAACATTACCATCCTGAACATTACCAACCATAACTTCCATTTCTACTTTACCCTCATCCAAAAAACCAACCCAACACAAAACAACAACAACAAACCCCTTGATGTTTCTTTAATCAAAAGCAGGTTTCTGGGTGCATATCTTTGATGTAGTAAATTTTTCATACCTCTGAAATATAACAATATGTACGTGTTCCTTGGCTGTATTTTTGGTAAATTTCAATCTTAAGCATAGGCAACTTCTGTTAAAATATATACATCCACCTAAGGCAAAATACAATCAGTTCAGAAGACAGTCTAATTTAGGAATTATTTAGATCCATTTGGTTTCTGGATATGTTATTGGGCAATTGCCTCTTTCTTAAGAATTAATTAATATAGGAATATTCTACATATTAAGAGAGTCACACTTTTTGAGGTAGGATTTCCTTAAATACCAATATTTGGAGATACCTAAAAAACAGTAGTCTTCTATTTTTTTTCTCTCTATACTTCACTGTGGATGCATTGCTTTTATCTTCTTCTTGAATTCACAACAGAATGATCAATAGTCTAGAATTTTTACCCAAATGAACCACAGTTGATCTCTGTGGCATATTAAAAGTATTTATTACATCAGAGCCACAGGTATGATACTAAAGCAGTGACATGAATTTCTCATACTAACTCAGAACATAACAAGTGTTTCTACAATCTGTTGATATAACTTCAAGTAAATCATTCTTCACAAGATATCTACTAGACACTGTGTAGACTTGTAAATGGTCATCAAACAATCAAGTGCTATTTATCTGAGAATGAATGGATACATTCAACTTGCAAACTTATTAAACAGGTAAAACTTTGTGGACTCACAAGAACTTTGGTAACGTAAAAGTTTGGTCTTCCTTCTTCCTCCCAGTCCCATGGCCCAAGAAATTAGAAACAGACCCAAAATGTATTCATAAACATCTTGTGCATATATCTAGGTTCTTCTCTGACTAGATATAACTTAAAATATTCCATCAATTTTAACCTATATTCTACCATATAGCTGATTACCTGTACTCAGGTACCATGCACCTGTCTCTTCCCATCAAATCTTCCCAGCAAATTTCTAGTGCCTGGCACTAACCTAGAATCCTTTCTGTCTCCCAGATGACTACTTCCTGTTTCCTGTCATCACATATTGAAAGAAAACACATCCATAGGGAAACAAGATATTATTTCTACATGGTAAGGTGCCTATGTGCCATGAAAAAATGCATATTTTCATCAACTTATTATAGAGTATAATCCCATGTCAATACCATACAGAAAACATAGAAAATATACCCCAGAAATTCTATAAGAATGAAAAGGAAGATGATATAAATGAGTGATAGATATATAGAATGATCTATAGTTTGAAGAATTAGTATGACTGGGATTGGGATAGAATTTTACAATGTGTGTGGGGTCTTGAATTAGTAAGTGCATGATTTTGCTAAACTTGAGATTTAATATAATAAGCTAGCATCATAAAGGTTTTGGAAGAATAAATTGGAATTGATTTTTAAGCTCACAAGCCTAAAAGCAAATGGTTGATACTCTAGTTAAGGAGAAATTTTTATCATAAACATCTTTACATATTAATGAATAGAAATAGTTTCTAATTTTTAAAATATATCAGCATACATATAGGTGACTAGAGAGTACTTGGGAGCTTGAAAATGAATGTACTTGTGCATATATATTTTTTGAGAAAAAAATGTCTTGTAACCTTACCTAGAAATCACTCTAAGGAGCAAGAGTTGGCTGAGTATTTAGGAAGTGGCTGTAAAATGTTAAAAATCCCTCAGACACTGACCTTAAAATACTTATGTGAGTGACTAAAGGTAGTAACTTGTTTGAAAATGACTCAATCTTCCATTGAATCACTTTATTACTTTGGAATTAGAATTTGTTTGATTAGATGGGAAGTATACACAATAAAAGTGAATTGCTGTACCTGAAAAGATTATACATGTCTAGGAACTACCAAATTAATCTTAAATTAATTATTCATTATGGTTATGATTTTCACCCACTCTTAGGAAACAAGGAACTTTTATTTGTACAGGACAATAAAGGCATTGGTGAGATACTAATGGAGATAAGTCAAGAGTAGGTGAATATTGGCTTAATAATTAACCACACACCTATTGTGGCAAAAACTTACTACTTAGGAAGTGTGATAAAAAGTGTCTGAAATTATATAAAAAGCCAAATGATCATTCTGTAGAACACTGGAAGACATTATGGCCAAGCTCATTCTTTTCACATGTAAGTTAAAAATCAGACATAGAGCCTTAGTCTTGCATGGTTCTTTTTCCTCAGTATATGATACCAAAGAAGCAGTTTTAACTCTATAACATTATGCTTTAGAATTCTTCATTTAATATTTTGAATTGTGTCACTTTATTCGGGATTTTTCTAGCTCTCATAAGTCCATCTGCTGGGAGAACACTTATGCCTACATTGATGCCACAGGCGTGGCAGTAATGTCTCACACTCATTCAAGGATTATTTGCTGTTTTTCTTTTGTCCAGCAATTTACTACCCTACACCTCTTCCTATGCCTCCTTAGTGAAAGTGCAATTCTATGACTTTATTCTGACTGCTGATGTACAGTCTATTTTGAGGGGTGGAAATCAGTAGAATTGGAGATAGTACTATCCACATTTCTTGCTTCTTCTCTATTGAGAGTCATTTCACATTTGTCCCCCATTTTCTTTTCTCTTTGAAGACAGAACTGTCCTACAATCACCCCTATAGTTAGAGTTAGTCACTATTTTATGTTAAGTTGTTCAAAGATTACTGTTTTCTGGGCATCTGTGATTTCCAAAATGTATACCATTTCAGAAATTTATTCAAATTACTTCAATATCAATTTGTAAAAGAATCAGATTAAAGTTGCTGTAACTTCATGACAATGATTCGCAACTAAAACCTCACCACTTAGAAGACACAGTCAGAAGATTTTCCTATAGAAAACCAATCTTGGGTAACTAATGAGATACCATAATTCAGAATACACACAGATACTCAGACACAGACAGACGGATACACACACACACACACACACACACACACACAAGAAAACAAACAAACTAAAACTTAAACAGAAAAGATTTTAATTTCAAACTATTCATTGATATTATAAACTATTTTTAGCAATCATTCATCATATTTCCTCTAGCAACTGCTTTTGATTTATGCTTTCACATATCAAAAAGGCTCCAGTAGATACTCTGTTCTAATTTAGATGAGCTGCTAGAAAAGACTTGATTCATTACAGCACTTGGAATAAATGTGTGGCCACTAAGGAGGTAGAATTTTAAATTCTTTCAGTAATAACTTTTTGCAATTGTAGTAAACCTAACATTGAATAGCAATTAGAACACAGAGAATGAACCTCCCTGTATCCCTGGGATGAAGTCTACTTGATCATGGTAGATGATGTCTTTGGTGTGTTCTTGGATTCAGTTTGCAACTATTTTATTAAATATTTTTGCATCAATGTTTATTAGAGAATTTGGTCTGAAATTCTCTTTCCTTGATGAGTCTTTCTGTGGTTTAGGTATCAGTGTGACTGTGGCCTCATAGGAGGAGTTTGGAACTGTTCCTTTTTTTTTCTATTTTGTGGAATAGTTTCACAACTATTGATAGTAGTTATTTTTTGAAAGTCTAGATGAGTTCTGTGCTAAAACCTTCTGCCCCTGGGTTTTTATAGTTGGGAAATTTTAGTATCTGCTACTGTTTTGACAGAGGATGTAAGACTGTTGATCTTGTTTTAATTATGGTAAGTGATCTCTGTGTAGAAAATCATCCATTATATTTAATTTTTCCAGTTTTGTGGAATACAGGCTTTTGAATTAAGAACTAATGATTCTTTGAATTTGCTCAGAATCTGTTGTTATGTTTCTCTTTTTATTCCTGATTTTTTTATTTCGATCCTGTCTTCTTGTCTTTTAGTTGGTTTGGTTAAGGGTTTGTCTATTTTGTTGAGTTTCTCAAAAGAACCAGCTCTTAGTTTTGTTGGGTTTTTTTTGTATTATTTACTTTGTTTCAAATGGGTTGGATTCAGCACTAATTTTGATTATTCCCTTGCATATACTCCTCTTGGGTCTGCTTGTTCCATTACTCCTCTTGGGTATCCTTGTATCATTTTTTTCCTAGAGTTCTCAGATATAATTCTAAATCACTGGTTTGAGAACTATATGATTCCTTTATGGAAGTACTTAGTACTGTAAAATTTCTTGTTAGCACGTTTTGTATGTCCTCAATTACTGAGGAAGTTATTTGTTTGCTTGCTTTTTATTGACTTATTAAGATTGATTGATTAATTGATTATGTTTTACCTCACAACAACAGATTCACTTTCCTCCTATCCTCATCCCTCACTCTCATCTCTCTTGCTTCAAATCCATTGTTCCCCTCCTTCTCCTCTTAAAAAAAAAGGATATCAACCAGCCTTGGCATCAAGGCTGCATCAAAACTAGGAACATAATTGTCTGTTGAGTTTAAACTGGGCAGCCCAGTTAGGACAAAAGGATCCCAAACCAGGCAATGTACTCAGAGACAGCCCCTGTGCCATCTTTAGAAGTCCCACATGAAGATCCAGCTGCACAACTGTTAAATATGAGCTGAATGTCTAGGTCCATTTTATGCATGATCTCTGGTTGGCAGTTAAGCCTCTGCACCTCTATAGGTTGGTTGATTCTGTAGGCATTTATGTGGTGTCTTTGACACATTTTCCTCCTTCAGTCCTCTGCCTACTCTTTTACAAGATGCTACAACTTTCACTATATTTTTAGCTGTGGGTTTCGACATCAAATTATATCAGTAGCTTGGTAAAGCCTCTCTGACTACATTTATGCTAGGGTCCTATCTGCAAATATAGTAAAATATCATCAGTAGTGTCAGGGGATGGCTTCCTCTCATGGGATGAGTCTTAAAAAGGGTCTCTTATTAGTTGTCAATTCCTTCATTTACTACTCTTTTAGATCCTGTAGTCAGGAAAAATTTTGAGTATAAGGTTTTTATGGCTGAGTTGGTGTCCCAATTGTTCCATTGGAAGGTTGAGGTTTCATATCTTACATTGCTAGAAGTCTTCACAAGGGTCATGTTCATACAGTCCTGAGAGTTTACATTTTCCTAGGTTTCTAGCTCATTTCAGAGATACTCCCCACCAGACACACAACTCAGTTTTACCTTCTAGTTCTCTCTCTCTCTCTCTCTCTCTCTCTCTCTCTCTCTCTCTCTCTCTCTCTCTCCCTCTTCCTCCTCTTACTCCTCCTCCTCCTTCCATCTCATTCCTTCTTTCCCTTCACCATCCCATCCCATAATATTCTCCTCTATCTATATCTGAGGCACTTTACACACATGGCTCAGGGGCCCTTGACTCTATCATGAGGACAAGGTTTCATGGTATTAGAAGGTATGATTCAAACTTTCAAGAAGAAAACCACTGAAATCCTTCTTAGCTTTTATGCTTATGAGGTACAAGGATAATAAGGACACAATAACTCAAATGGTACAATGGTAACACACATGAATTTATTTAAATAAACCCATGTGTCATTGGATATATGTACTTCTCAAAAGGTAGAATATTATGACTTTCCTAGAAACATAGACAATGATTAGTGACATTACAGATCTTGGAGAACTTATAACCACTAAATTACTAAATGAATATAATCCCTAACCACATTGCAAATATGTTTTCTTATACCAACAAGTAAGTGCAATCTTTAAACCATATCAATAGAAGTTCTCTTTGCAACAGAAAGAGACCTATTCTGAATACTACAATCAACTAAAATGCATATTTATGAATTCTAGCCTCAATAAGCACAGAAATAAACAATTCTGGCACTTAAGATTTAAGAAATATTATAGAACCAAGGGTAGAAAAATTGTGAGACCCAAAGGATCAGAAATTTAACTTAATATTCTCTCATCTAATATCAAAAGAATTGATAAAATCTTACCAATATGCCTGCCTGAATACATGCTGAAGAAGGACAAAAGCAATAGACATGGAAAAGTAAACTGTATAAACTACACAAAATTCCAATCATATATAAAGAACTATGGCCAAAGAAGGAGGATGGAGAATAGGGCAAAATATTTTCTAAGGGAGGAAAACACCAATTGGTTATTGAATACCAAATGAAACAATGGAACATACATATGACATTATATTTACTAAGCAGTATATATTTAAAAGTTCATATATGTATATAAGGTATGTAGTAAAAAAAACACATGAATATGAAGTGTGCAAAGAAGGATACATGAAAGACTTTGAAAGTAGGGAAATGACATAATTATGTATTATTACAAAATCAGATGGCAAAAGATAAGAAAAAAATTACTGAATTCAGAAGCCATTTAGTTGTACAGGTGACAGCTAGATTATGCTAGGCGACTGATTATTTTTCAATATATATAATTTATTTTTGAAATCATGACATGTATTTACCATTCATATGCATATATATATATATATATATATATATATATATATATATATATACTGTGCATAAATACAATCATTCAATCTGAACATTGTTACTAGTATACATATGCTTATAACTAATACATAGATTAGCAAAAGTTTGCTGCCCAGTTTTGCTTCTCATGCTGACACAACTTGTACTCATATGTGAAGTGTGTCATGGTACAGGGTTATCCACAACTCTTCGGCATGTGGCAATATGCATGGGGTGTCTTTCATATTACTTGGTGAAGTAATGTTGGGAATAATGTGAGGTGCTCAACTATCTAGACAGATTTCTATAGGAGATGAATATTAAATGACAGAATGTAGTTAGACAAGAACAAGTGAGGAGTTTTATTCTCTGTAAGGGTTTTATTCTCACTAAGGTCTTGACTGTGGTTATGGTGCTTTCTGGTACTTAAATTTCTCTACAATAATGGCATGTAGTGTCAAATTTTTTTAACATCTTTAAATATTTTTATTATTATTATTTTTCTTTATTTACATTATAAAAGCTATCCCAAAAGTTCCCTATACCCCTCCCTACCGCCATCCCTGTTCCCCTATGCACCCACTCCCACTACTTGGCCCAGGCCTTCCCTTGTGATGGGTCATATAAGTTTGCAAGACCAAGGGGCCTCTCTTCCAAGTGATGGCTGATTAGGCCATCTTCTGCTACAT
>NW_018393377.1:0-10101 GCF_900095145.1 Mus pahari
CTGGAAACCCTTCTTTGTATTTAAGCCAGTCCTGACAATAAAGATAAGGGCTTTGATCAGACACTTTGCCAAGGCCCCATATTTTCCTTTCGCAGCCCTGTTCCTTCACAGGAGTTCTCGTCCTCCAGTTCGGATCCACAGTGGGTTCTGCAGGCAAGAGTGCGAACCCACCCCAAGGTGTTCAGCCCACGCAGACAAGGCACCGGTCTGCGTGCAGGCAGGAACACCACAATCTCTGCCTCCTGGGATTTAAAGTGTGTTCCACCTTGCCTGGGCCTAAGCTTTTAATGCCCATTTTGCCCCATGATCTAGATCAAAAGACTGTGCCATCCCACATCAAGATACGGTTCAAATGCCTTTATCTTTGAACCTGAAGATCTAGATCACAGGTATGCCTTCATTTCTGGATTGTAGGTTCTAATAGATGCAGTCAAACTGACAACTTGGAATAGTTATCACAATCTACCCCTTGTCAACATAAATCATAAATATCTCATGTCCAGATGAAAACAATAACCAGGTTATAAATACACCTAACATGATATAATTATCCCTCTTATAATTGCAAATATTTTGCATATGTAGAATAGGTCAATGTTCCATGAGAAATATCCTTTTAATAAAGTAAACAGGGTGACATCTCTCATGTATAATCCTTATTCCTGAAATCAGTCTTGTGGTCTTAGATGGTATTTATAACTACCTTCCTCTTGGACCAACTGTATTCCATGCACCCTTTGCAAACATCTAAGCAGGTCTTGAATCTTTTCCTGCAGGTCTGACCCATACAATCATTACTTGTGGGTCTGTGCCCTTTGTCATCCTTGGAATAGGCTGTTGTAGTTTTCCACTGACTTAAATTACAGCTAATAGTAGTACTAAGAAATACCCTAAAGGGTCTGCAGCAGTCCATATGTAATAATTTTTACCTACATTATAGAGAGGGAATCCAATTTCCCCATGGTAATCTGGATGTATTACCCCTCCTAACACTGGTATTCCTTCCTTGGCCTGTGTAAGGGCATTACAAACCCAGTAATGACTAGTTGGAAATCTGAGCTTCTAATTTAATGGAATGTTTGTTGTAGTTCTAGAAGGAACACTCCCCTCTTTAGAACCAAAATTTCTAGACCTACAGAATTTAGGGTTGTGGGGAAAGGAAGCAACAACTTTTCCTAGTGGTTCACTAGGCATGAGAGTAAGTGCAACTATTCCCCTTCCCATCCCTTGATTCCCTGATCCTGTCTTTGGGAGAAACTGGACTGTATGTTGGACATTGATTGAAAGAAAATACTGCCTTCTGTAAGACCCTCACAGCCCTCACTGCTGTTGCTGCCTAATTTCTATTGTAAAACCAATTAGTGTCTTCCAAAGGCTATTTCATATTTCTATAAAGTAAGCTACTGCAGGATGGTGGAGAACAAGGTAATACCAATGGATTTAATGGTAGTGAGACTACTAGTATTTTTCACTGGCTGTGAATTTTGTTCCTTTGTCAGAAGCAATAATGTTTAGAATACCCTGACAGTGGAAAAGGTATTCTGTAAGTCCATGGATGGTGTTTTGTTAGAAGCATTATGTTCAGGAAAGGTAAATTCATAAGTAGGCTAAATATCTACTCCAGTAAGAACAAAATACTGTCCTTCCATGGAGGAAATGGTCCAATGAAGTCAACTTGCTAACCTATTGCCTCAAAGAACATTGCCACATAGGGAGGTCAATGCTGGTTTCTGCTTTTGGCAGATTTGGCAATCACTTGGAGCTGTAGCCAGGTTAGACTTGGTGAGTGGAAATCTGAATTGTTGAGCTCATGCATAACCCCATCACTGCCACCACAGCAATGTTGTTCTTGTGCATATTGGGCAATGACAGGGATAGCTGGAGAAGGAGGTTGACTGTCCATAGAATGGGTTATGTTATGCACTTCATAATGGCTCAACTGAAGAGACCTTTTTATGACCATTTATATGGGACACAAATGCCTTCACATCCTTTGCAATTTAGAGAAATTCTTCCCCAGATATCTTTCTCAGCTATTTTCTTATAGGGATCTTTTCAAGTCCCTGACCATCCAGCCAATCCATTGGGTATAGCCCATGAATCAGTGAAAAATTGTACATCTGGCCATTTCTTTTTCCAAACACATTGTAATACAATGTGTATAGCCCAAAATTGCACCCACTGTGAATAATTCTCTTCATTAGTATCTCTTAGGATAGTCTCAAAAATGGGTTGTAATATTGTAGGATTTCACTCAGGTTAGTGGCTGCGTAATATACAGAACCATCAGTAAATCAGATTCTAGGCTTAGCTCAGAAAACCAATCATGATTATAGGAAGCACCCTATGTAGCAATAGGTGCATGCTTGGCAGCAGTTGACATTGTAACAGGAGTTGTGCAACTCCTTCATGTAATTTGCTTATGCCTTCAGGACCTGCTCAGATCTGCTCATGTATATATAACTTACATGCGGTAATTGACTGCTGCTGTGCATGCCCTCCTTTATGACTTGGTGAGTCCAATAACACCCAACACATGATCAGCAGTCCAGGTCATATGCTTATTTCATGTCCTCTTGTCAAATGTTCAGTTTCCACTAAGGCCCAATAGCAGGTCTACACCTGTTTTTTCAAAGGGAGAATAATTATTTGGAGAAGATGGTAGAGACTTGCTCCAAAATTCCAAAGGTCTCTTCTATGATTCACCTATAGGGGCCTGTCAAGTGCCCCAAACATCACCTCTACATACCACTGATGCCTCAAGAAGCTTTGGGTCTGCTGAATCATATGGTCCAAGGGATAGATCAACTTACACAGCAACTTGGACCTTTTGAATCATCTTGTTTTTTTCTAGTCCACACAGAAAAGTAGCAGTTTTTGAGTCACTTTGTATATGGATCTGAGTAATACACCCAAGTGAGGAATGTGCTGTTCCTGTATCCAAATAGACCCACTACATGTTGTGATTCTTTCTTGGTCTAGGGAGAGCCAGGTACAATAAACTTTCTTTCACCTTAGAAGAAATACATTGCTTCCAGTCTGTCTGGGCCAGTGCCTTAAGAGACCTTGGGTGCAAACTCCACAGCCATTTCATTTCCAGAACACCCAGGGGAAGTTTTATTCCCAGGAGCTTTAATACGCCTAGGAACCCAGGATCCCAGGAGTTTTGGTCACCATGGGATCTCAGGGTCCCACAGGCAGCTTCACTTCCAGGAGTTCTGACACACCCAGGATCTCAGGATCACAGGATCACAGAATCACAGGATCACAGACACAGCTTGAATCTGAGGAGTTCTGATACAACCAGGATTACAGGATGGACAGGCTCCAATCAGATATAGCAAGGGCAGATAGCACTAGAGATATTCAGATGGCAAGAGGTAAGTGTAAGAACATAAACAACAGAAACCAATGTTAACCAATGTTCTCCCACCATAGCAAGTCTTGGATACACCATCACCAGAATAAGCAAGATTAATGTCTAAATCACTTCTCATGATGATGACAGAGGACATTAGGAAGGATATAAATAACTCTCTTAGAGAAATACAGAACACAGTTAAACAGATTTGTGTAGATACACCTAAGACATTTTTGTTAGACTATGTAACCACCTTATATCTAATTATCAGTAACTTCTACTTTAAATTATTGATTTATTGTTGTTTGTTCCTTGATAATTTCACATATGCATATAATGAATTTTTGCCTTCTCTCCATGATCTTCTCTTGTCCCTTGTCATTTTCCCATTGAAACGTGTCTTCTTCCTTACAATTTTCTCCATTTCTTGTCTTTCTGTGCACATCTGACTTGCTGATTTCAATAGGGTTGCTGTGCGAGTCACTTTTCTGTTGCTGTCTTGGAACACCTTGACCAGGACAGCTTATTGAAGAAAGAGTTTATATTAGCTTCCATTCCTAGAAGGATAAGAGTACATCATGGCAAACAGGCATGGTGGTTGGAGCAGGAAGCTGAGAGCTCATGTCTCAAACTGCACGCACAAGAAGAGAGAGGGAACTGGGAAATATCATGGAGCTTTGAAATCTCAAAGCCCACCCCCAGTGACATACTTCCTCCACAAGGCCACACCTCGTAAACCTACCCAAACAGTGTCACCAGTTGTGGATCAAGTATTCAAATATTTGAGCCTTTGGAGGGCATTTCATTCAAACTATCACAGTAACTTGCATGAGCATGGATGGGAAGTTCTATATTGGAACATGCATGTTTATACTACAGAGGAAAGTGATACCCTCCCCCACCATTATTAACTGTTAAGACTCTTAAGGATTTATGGAGCCTTGTGAGGCCTCCCTCCTTTCATGATGAAATAGTAACTATTAATTTCTAACTGTCACTGCTTCTTTAGATACTAACCAAGTTATTGTGTAGGAGCACTTTCCCTCAAAATTCATGACCTACCAGAATAAATCCCTATTTACAGCTGAGAAAATGTTCTGCCAATTGATAATCACCCCAATTGTTTTAGTGGTCCATGAGTACGGTGACCAGAGCTCTGTATGTATCTCCTTTAAACAGCAACTAAGTGACCAAAGAGGAGAAGTTATTGTCTGTTCTCTTTAAGAGATGATACATGCAGTCTAACAGTTTTCTCTGAGATTCAAATAATAAAATCCGAGAGTCCCTCTCAGAGGGAGTGAAACTGAGCTGTAAAGAAGACTCTGAGACTGACGAGCTGCCTGAAAGAAGCAGAAACCAGCCCACCTGCCTGAAAGAGGTCTAGACTAGAGTCACCAGGAAAGGATGCTCTCCAACTTGTTGAGCTGCCTGTAGGTGTGCAGTGTACTCCAGGTTCCCAGCTTTTGTGAGCTGTCTTCCACAGGCCTTGGTGATGCAGCTGTCTTTGAGTAATCTCTAGTCCTGCAGGTAACCCCAACCAAACTTATTTGTTCACCAGGTTGGACTTTGGTGGTATCCATACTTTGGTCTGTTGTGGGATCTTTATCTAGGATGAATAGACATGTGTACTACATCTTCCCAGGAAAAGTGCTTTCCCACAACAGAACCACTTCTCTATATTATATTTTTAAATGATGTTTAAGGTGGACACTATGTTTTGCTATACATATAAATGTGAAATGATTACTGAAGTCAAGGCACCATGTCACACAGCTGCTTTGTTGTGTATAGAGAAAGAGTCATATATGTTTGCTGTTCCCTTAGCAAACACTATTTCATTATGCAATACCGGATTCATAAATGTAGTCCTTATGCTGTACATTAGCTCACTAGACTTATTCACAACTCAGCGCTCCAAAGTTTTATCAGAGTTGTAACTTTGACTTATGACTGCCCATTGTCTTCCTTCCCATTCCTGACATCATCCTGCTGTCTGTGTTATTAAAAAGATCCAAAATGTAAAAAAAAAAGGAGAAGAAGAAGAAGGAATACATCTGCATGATCCACACCTTCAGACTCCAAAGAGTTTCACTGAGGTAGACAGTCCTTAAATTTTGGTTGCATTTATTTCCCATCTTCTGACATACATATGTGTTACCAATGAGTCCAAAGTGGTTGCTACCTACAGCTTACTTGGTCCAACCATCATAATGTCATCAACATCGGGAAGCTGTTTGATATTTTGGGGAAGAGACACAATGAAGATTCCTTCTATGTAACTTATGACATAGGGCAAAAGAGTAATTATATTTGTGAGGAAAAGCTGTAAAGTTATCCTGCTGACCTTGCCAACTGTAAGCTTCCTGTTGTCCTTATGTACATGTATTGATAAAAGGACATTTGTTATATATTATAAATCAGGAGATGTGTTAATTTGCTCAAGAAAGGAAATTTCATCAGGTATAGCATTTGCCATCAGAGTTACTACATGATTTAGTTTTCCAAAATCATCTGTCATTCTTCATAATCTCTCTCTCTTTGGCCTTTGCCAGATAAGAGAGTGTAGTGGCTATTTCTGGTTGTCAACTTGACTATATTTGAAATGAACAACAATTCAGTATTGGAAGGCTCACCAGTGAACATAATCTGGAGGCTGGGAGATAGAAGTTTCCGGTCTGGATCTTGGTATGGAGACCTTGAGACACAGTGGTGATTGAATCTAGAAGATTACAACAGGGAGATCTCTGAGTTCAAGATCACCTGGGATTAAAGGTGTGGTGGCACACACTTTTAATCTGGGCTACACCTTCTGCTGGAGACCATATAAGGACATTGGAAGAAGGGAGACTATCACTCGGTCTTCTGCCGGCTTGCTTTGTGGGACTAAGCAACTGCTAGACCCTGGGACTTCCTTTCACAGCTACTACTGAACCATTGTTGGGAATTGGACTGCAGACTTTAAGTCCTCAATAAATTCCTTTACTATATAGAGACTATCTGTAAGTTCTGTGACTCTAGAGAACACTGACTAATACAGAGAGTTAAAGGGAGATGTGGTAGGAACCACCACCCCTTCATCNTTCAAGTCCTTGATAGTGGCTCTAATTTCTGCAATGCTACAGGAATACTATACTGGTTTTGATTCACTGTTTTCTTTGGCAAAGATAACCCTAAAGGCTTCCAGTTGGCCTTTCCAAACATAATAGCCCTCACTCCACATGTCAGGGATCCAAAGTGAGAATTCTGCCAACTTCTAAGAATATCTATACCAGTTATACATGCTGGAACAGGGAAAAAACCACAGGATGAATTGGGGGAACTATGGGACCTACTTACTATGATTGGACAACACATCACCCAAAACTCATTAATCACCGAGCTTCCATATGCCTTTATGTTAACCAGAGGGCCAAAATTTTTGTTTGCATCTCCTGGAATCCATGTTAATTCAGAACCAGTATCCCATAAAACCCAAAAATTCTGATTATTTCTTTTCCCCCAGAGTAGAGTTACCCTTGAAAAGGTGGCAGATCCCTCTGGGGGAGAACTGGAGAATGGCTGACAGCAAAACTTTTAGGTGTCTTTCAAGGCCCTTCCTCAGAGGAACCTGGCCACCTTTCATTCAAGGGGCTCTGGGTCTGAAAACTGATTCTAGTCTACAAATTGATTCACTGGCTGAGAATGTGTTGGGCCATGATCCAATGCAGCCTTTCTTTTATCTGTTCGACTTCTTTGCTGCTTATACAGATCCAGAAATTGAATAAACCTGGAAATGTCATGATTGATTAACCAGTACCAAAGGCCCATAGAGTCAAGCAATTAAAAAGTTCACCTCACCTGTGTTGGTTATTATGGGTAAAGTCATTATGCATGTTGTTTTGTCTACACTGCCCATTATAATAACTACAATCACCTTTCCTCTGGCAGTACAATGCTGCCAAGCAGTGGCTGCTACGTTGGGGATCAATTAAGCCCATAAAATTTACTACATCTAATTGAGCAGCAGCTTCTCAAACCCTAACACAAGGGAAAGTGAAACAAACAAACAAAAAACTCTTCAAATATGCTGGTGCCCCTCTCACCAGTCAGTCCAACCTGTCTTCTTCTTCCTTTTATTGGATAGTTTATTTATATTTCAAATGTTATCCCCTTTCCTGGTTTCCCCTAGAGAAACCCCATCCCAGTCTCCCCCAACTTGCTTCTATGAGGATGCTTACCCACCTATCCCTGCTTCCTAACCCTGGCATTCCCTACACTGGAGCATTGAGCCTTCACAGATCTAAGGGCCTCTCCTCCCATTGATTTCCAACAAGGCCATCCTCTGCTACATATGTGGCTGGAGCCATGGGTCCCTCTATGTGTACTCTTTGGTTGGTGGTTTAGTCCCTGAGAGCTCTGGGGTCTCTGGTTGATTGATACTGTTGTTCTTCCTATGGGGTTGCAAACCGCTTCAGCTCCTTCAGTCCTTTATTTAATTCCTCCTTTGGAGACCCCATGCTCAGTCCAATTGGGGATGAATTAAGCCCATTGAATTTAGTACAACTAAATGAGCAGCAGCATCTCAAACCCTAAGGCACAAGGGGAAGGGAACCAAAAAATTTCTTCAAATATGGTGGTACCCATCTCTCCATATTGTATCTTAAAGTACTCATGAACAACATGACTTCGGGTTTTTTTTTTTTTTTTTTTTTTTTTTCAAATACTGTGAGAATCTGCCTCAGTATTTGTCAGGCTCGGGCAGAGCCTCTCAGGAGACAGCTATATCAGGCTTCTGTCAGCAAGCACTTCTTGACATCCACAATAGTGTCTGAGTTTGGTGATTGTATATGGGATAGATCCCTAGGTGGGGCAGTCTCTGGATGGCATTTCCTTCAGTTTCTGGTCCACATGTTGTCTCCGTATTTCATCCTGTGAGTATTTTGTCTAGCAAAAATGTCTTAGGTGTATCTACACAAATCTGTTTACCTGTGTTCTATATTTTTTAAGACAGTTATTTATATTCTTCCTAAAGTCCTCTACCATCATCCTGAGAAGTGATTTTAGATTTGAATCTTTCTTTTTCTGTTGCTGGTGTATCCAGGACTTGCTATGGTGGGAGAATTAGGTTCTGATGATGCCAATTAACATTGGTTTCTGTTGCTTATGTGCTTACACTTGCCTCCTGCCATCTGAATATCTCTAGTGCTATCTGCCCTTGCTATATCTGACTGGAGCCCGTCCTTCCTGTAATCATGGTTGGGTCAGAACTCCTCAGATTCAAGCTGTGTCTGTGATCCTGNGATTCTGTGATCCTGTGATCCTGAGATCCTGGGTGTGTCAGAACTCCTGGAAGTGAAGCTGCCTGTGGGACCCTGAGATCCCATGGTGACCAAAACTCCTGGGATCCTGGGTTCCTAGGCGTATTAAAGCTCCTGGGAGTAAAACTTCCCCTGGGTGTTCTGGAAATGAAATGGATGCACAGTTTGCACCCAAGGTCTCTTAAGGCACTGGCCCAGACAACTGGAAGCAATGTATTTCTTCTAAGGTAAAAGAAAGTTTATTGTACCTCACTCAGGATGCTATTTTCCAATTCCATCCATTTGCCAAAGATTACATAAATTCATTGATTTTAATAGCTGAGAAGTGTTCCATTTTGTAAATGTACCACAGTTTCTGTATCCATTCCTCTGCTGAGGGACATCTGGGTTTTTTCCAGCTTCTGACTACGACCAATAAGGCTGCTATGAACATAGTGGAGCATATGTCCTTGTTGTATGTTGGAGAGTCTTCTGGGTATATGCTCAATTGTGGCATTGCTGAGTCCTTAGGTAGCGCTGTGTCCAATTTTCTAGGTAATCATCCGACTGATTTCACAGTGCTTATATCAAATTGCAAATCCCCAATAATGGAGGAGTGTTCCTTTTCTTTGACATCCTTCCCAGTATCTGCTGTAAACTGAATTTTTGATCTTAGCCATTCTGACTGGTGTGAGGTAGAATCTCAGGGTTGATTTGATTTGCAATTCTCTGATAACTAAGGATGTCGATCATTTCTTTAGGTGTTTCCAAGCCATTTGATATTCCTCAGTTGATAATTCTTTGCATTTTTAATAGGGTTATTTGCTTTTCTGGAGTCTAACTTCTGGAGTTCTTTGTATATATTATATATTAGGCCTCTATCAGATGTAGGGTTGGTAAAGATCTTTTCCTAATCTGTTGATTACCATTTTGCCCTATTGACAGTGTCCAGGGTATTCCCATTGTGGAGCATTAGGTTTTACTCAGCATATTTACTTGAGTTTTGCATTACTTCCTGTGCCTTAAAATCCCTTCATCAACACTAAACCAAGGAATATCAGACATCTCCAACTCTTTTTCAGTACATCATCTTTTGATAAACACCTCAACCTACAATTCAAACAAACTTCTGACACCTGTGCAAGCTTCCATCTTAAACCTAGAATCTCTACTCAGAGGGATCATATCAATAACGTCAGCCTGATCTAGTTTTAGGTTTTTTTCACCATCATCTCACACCCTTAAATTCTGTTCCCACTCATATTCCTCAGATTTCTGCTTGAATGAATTAACAAATTCATTCAGGTGCTTAGTAATTGTATTAGTCAGGGTTCTCTAGAGTCACAGAACTTGCAGATAGTCTCTATATAGCAAAGGAATTTATTGATGACTTACAGTCTGCAGTCCAAATCCCAACAATGGTTCAGTAGTAGCTGTGAATGGAAGTCCAAGGATCTAGCAGTT
>NW_018393378.1:0-31731 GCF_900095145.1 Mus pahari
GGAGCAGAGGTGGGGGGGAGGGGTATAGGAAACTTTCAGAATAGCATTTGAAATATAAATAAAGAAAATAATAATAAAAAAGTGAGAAAAAGTGAATAAGTAGAACCTATCAAAGAATAAACTGATATATCAGTCAAACAAAATGTTAAATATAACTTCCTGACATAAAACATTCAGGAAATTTGGGATAGAATTTAAAAACCACCACCACCAACAACAACTACAAGAACAAAAAACCAAAAAAATAAAAAAAACCCTAAGAATAATGGGAACACAAAAGGTAAAGAGTCCCAGATTCAAGGACTGGAAAATATTTCCCTAAATAAAAAAATAAATGTTCACAGCCTAAAGAATTAGAGTTCTGTAAAGATAGAAGAAGCTTACAGAACACCAATTAGATTAGACTGGAAAGGAAAATCTTCACACCACATAATATTCAAACACAAAATCTTTGGAATAAAATAAGAATAAAACCTGCAAGGTAATATATAAAAAATAATATATAACTGCAGAACTATCAGAATTATTCCTCATTTCTCAATAGAAACTCTAATACCAGGAAGAGCCTAGACTAATTTCTTACAGTCTCAAAGAAAACAGAAATGCCAACGTATAAGCAGAAAAAAATGACATTCACCATATATGGAGAAAACAATATATTCCAAGAAAACACCAAATTTGAAAAATATCAATCCCCAAATCCAACATCATAGAAAGTACTTGAAAGAAAAATCCATCCAAATGAGGTAAACTGCATGCAAGAAACCACAGGACATAAATAACAACATACCAGTGAAAACAAAATAAAGGGAGTATACACACAAACACACACACACACACACACACACACACACACACACATTCTAAATATATAAATATAGCTTGTTTAGTTCACAAAGTATTATTTTTATATATTAGATTTCTAAGAAAACTAATTTGTATTGGATGACCAGCTGGGAAGCTTTACAGCACGGAAGACATTCTCTCCAAAAACCAAACAATTGAACTAAAAAACCAAAAACAACAACAAACAAAAAACAAAAACAAACAAACAAACAAACAATCAACTACCAAAGACTTCCAAATATGGATGCCTCATTTTGGCTGCTAACAGCCTGAAAATGTTCATCTACAGACAGATGATTTGAAGAAAATCTTCTACCTCCCCTTGTGATGTGTCCATGAATAAAATGAAATTAAATGTTGCAGTGATTTCAGTATCAGAGATCACTGTCCAATCTAACATGTATGTATGTATGTATGTATGTATGTATGTATGTATGTATGTATGTGTGTATGTATGTACATATGTATGAGGGACTGTCTTGTGGAACTGTAGGTAGTATTGTCTACTGTTGCATATCCCTCACCAAAGTTTAGTGAAGACCAGAAAAATTATCTGAATAATCTTATAACCTGCAAGGAAATAGCAGTCCTCAAAAATCACCCAACCAAAGAAGCCGAGGATCAGGTTATTTTAGTGCATATTTCTAAGAGACTTTCAAAAATGAGCTAATACCAATACTCCTCAAACTATTCCATAAAATAGAAACGGAAGGAACTCTGGAAAACTCATTCTATGACATTACAGTCACCCTGATACTTAAGCCACAAAAACTCAACAAATAAAGAGAATTTATGACCAATTTCCTTTATACATTGATGCCGAAGTACTCAATAAAATACTTCCAAACTGAATCTATAAACACATCAAAGAAATCCCCACCATGATCAAATAGTATTTATCCTAGTGATGCAGGAATAGTTCAATGTATGAAATTCATCAATATAATCTACCATACAAAGGAACTGAAAGGCACACACACAAACACACACAGAGACACAGACACAGATACAGACACATACACACAAAGACACACACACACACACACACACACACACACACACACACACACACACACGATCTCTGCATTAGATGCTGAAAAAGCCTTTGACAAAATACACCACCCCTTTGTTTCAAAATTGTGGAGAGATCTGGGATATGGTGCATATATTTAAACATAAATATAGGCAGTACATATAAATATAAACAGAAAAGGCAATAAACAGCAAGCCAATAGTCAGCATCAAATAAAATGGAGAGAAACTTCAAAACAATTCCGTTAAAGTTGGGTACAAGACAAGGCTTTCCAACGGGGCAGTGGTAGCGCACACCTTAAATCACAGCACTTGGGAGGCAGAGGCAGGCAGATTTCTGAGATCGAGGCCAGCTCTGTCTACAGAGTGAGTTCTATAACAGCCAGGGCTACACAGAGAAACCCTGTCTCGAAGAAAACAACAACCAAAAACAAAACAAAACAAAACAAAACCAAGGCTTTCCACTCTTTCCCTGTCTCTATAGAACTTGAAGTTATATCTAAACAATAAGAAAATAAGAAAACTAAAGGAGATCAAGGGGATACAAATTAGAAAGAACAAACAATAACTGGGCCAAGAAAGACATCATTATGGAGATAATGCACTTCATTGTAGCTTCAAACAATATAAAATATCTTTGTGTAACTAACACAAGAATAAAAAAGACCTCTATGACAAGAACTTCCAATCTCTGAAAAAAACAAATTGAGGAAGGTATCAGGAGATGGAAAAATCTCCTATGTTCATGGATCAGTAGGAATATCATAGTGATACTGATCATTTTATTAAAAGCAATCTATGGGTCCAATGAAACATCAAAATTCCAACACAATTCTTTACAGATAGTAAAACAAAAAAGAAACAGTAATAAAAACTTGAGTATTGTTATACATACAGACAAGTTGATTGATGAATCAAAATGAAGATACAGAAACAAATTGACATAAATACAGACCTTTGATTTTCACAAAGAAGCCAAAACCGTATGATGGAAAAGGAAGATCATCTTCAACAAATCATGGTCATCTACTGGATGTCTTCATGTAGAAGAATACAAGTAAATACATATTTATCAACCTGCACAAAAATGAAGCACTAATGGATCACAGACCTCAATGCAAACAAGATAAACTAAATCTAACTAAATCTCGAAAAAAAAAAAAAAAACCAGCAACAACAACAAAAAAACAAACCAAACCAACCAAACAAACAAAAATACCCCAAGGCTTTCCACTCTTTCCCTATCTCTACAGTACTTGAAGATTTTTCGAGATTCCATATTACACTTATAAGAATGACTAAGATTAAAACAATAGAACAAATAGTGTGGAGTAGCCTTGACCTAATCAGTACAGAAGAGAATGTCCTGTTCAGAACACCACTGGTACAGGCACTAAGATCAACAATTAATAAATGAGAATCTACTGAACCTGAAAAGCTCTTGTAATTCAAAGGACACTGTCATTAGGACAAAAGAACAACCTACAAATTAGGAAAAAGATCTTTTGTAACTCTCTATCTAACAAAGGATTAATATCCAGAATTTATAAACAGCACCAGAAGATAGACACCAGCAAGCCAAATAACACAATTAAAAAATTAAAAAGTGTTCACGGGCCTTAGTCATCAGTGAAATGCAAGTCAAATCAACTCTGAGATTCTGTATTACACCTATAAGGATGACTAAGATTAAAAACTCCATGGACAGCACATGCTGGTAAGAATGTGGAGCAAGGATAACACTACTCCTTTATTTGTGGGAGTGCATACTTATACAACCACTTTGAAAATTAATGTGAAAGCGTTTCAGAAATTTGTGAATAGTTCTACCTCAAGACACAGCTATGTCACTCCTGGGGATATAGTGAAAAAATTCTCTACCATTCCACATGAATAATTGCTCAACTCTTCTTATAGCAGCTTTCTTTGTTATAGCCAGAAACAAAACAGCCTAGATGTCCCTCAACTGAAGAATGATAAAGAAAACATGGTTTAAGTTACACATTAGAATATTACTCAGCTATTAAAAACAAGGGCATCATGAATTTTGCAGTTGCATAGATGGAAATAGAAAATATCATCTTGAGAGAGGTATCCGAGACCACAAATGACATTCATGGAATGTACTCACTTATAAATGGATGGTAGCCATAAAATATAGAATAACCATGCTACAATCAGCTGACCTACAAAAGCCAAATGGCCATGAGGTCCCAAGGGAGGTTTTATAAATCATTTTTAGAAGGGAAAGTAAAATATATATCAAAGATGGATGCAGGGAGGGACCTTGGTATGAGAAGAGGTGGATAGAGGACCAGGGCAGAGAGATCAGATGAAGTGGGAGCATGGTAGAAAAAGGGGAAATCAGTGGCAGTTGGGGGTGAAATCTCTGGAATCTTCCAGACATCTGGGAGGGGAACACTCACAAAGCAGGGTCTATGAGAGTGCCTCTAGCTGAGACTCCTAGCAGTGGATGATACTTATTAAAAAGAAACTACTTTATCTATAGGTCACCCAATAAAGAGAGAAGGACAACAGTCAACCCACAAAACATTTGACCCAACATGTTTCCCATCTATAAGACTTCTAGAGACAAGGGAAATAGAGGCCGTGGGAATGGCCAGTCAAGGACTGCTGCAAAAATAGTTCCATCCCATGAGCAAGAATCGATCCCTGACACTATCAATGATATTCTGTTATTCTTGAAGGCAGAAACCAGCAATAACAGACATCTGGGAGGCTCTACCAAGCAGCCAATGGAAAGAGATCCAGAGACCCACAGATGGAGCTCTGGAGTTTCATGGAAAGATATTGGAGAAAGGATTGAAGCACCTGAAGAGGACAAACAAGAACTCCACAGGAAGACCAACAGCATCAACTAATATATACTTGTGGGTCCTGTTACAGAATATACCACTAACCAAGGTGTGACCATAGGGCTAGAACTAGGTCCCCTACATATATGTAGAAGATGAGCAGGTTGCTCTTCTTTCAGGTCTCCCAACAACAGGAGTGGTTCTTTCCCTGAATCTGTTCTTCCTGCCTATGGAATCATTTCCTCTAAATGGATGCCTTGTCTGGCATCAGAGAAAGAGGATACACCTAGTCCTGCAGGACTTAATGTGTGGAGGAACGGGGCATGGAGTGGGGGAAATACAGAGAATCCCCCTTCTCAAAGAGAAAGAATTGGGTGGAATGGGGGAGAATCTATACTGGGATGTACTGGAAGGACAGTGGATGTTGAAATAATTATTAATTAATCCATCCAGCATCATGGGTTGCTATCTGCCCCAATGTTTTATGTTCCAGAATGAAAGACATATATACCACATTTATATTTTAATATGTTTTAATTGCTGGGCCATTACCTAACATCCATGTGGTTAATCTCAAATTTTTATTACTTACATGTTTTATGTAGCTTGCCCTCAACCCAGTTGGGCAGCCCTCTGGCCCCACTCTCCTGGCTCCTTCATTTGGAGGCTATGTATCTCTGAAAGTAGAGTTCAGTTCTAAGCAGAGAATTCTCAACACAGGAAGATCAGATAGCCTAGAAACACCTAAAGAAAAGTTTGAAATTCTTAGTCATCAGGAAAATTCAAATAAAAATGTCTCTGAATTCATCTCATCTGAATGACACCTGTAAGAAGAGCTGAGATTAAAAACCACAAGTCATAGCATATGGTGCCATGTATTTAGAATGATGGGAACACATATCAATTTCTGTACGATCACTTTGGAAAAAGTACAATCACTTTGGAAGTGATTTGTCAGACAATTATAAGTAGTTCTACCTCAAGACAAAGTTATGTCATTCCTGGGTCTATACCCAAAATTTGCTCTTTCACCCCACAACTACACTTGTTCAACAAATTCCTAGCAGTTTTCTTCTTAATAACTAAAAGCTTGGAACAACACAGATGTCTTTCACCTGAAGAATGGATAAATAAAATGTTCTTTTACACAATGGAATACAATTAAGTTATAAAACACAAGATATTAAGAATTTTGCAGGCACATTGAGGAAACTGATAAACAGCGTCCTGTGTGAGGGAACCAAGACTTAAAAAGTGAAGCATTGTATGCTTTCACTTATTAGTGGCCCTTTGCCATAACATACAGGATGAATAGGAGGTATTCCACAACACAAAAAGACAAATAACAAGGAAAGCCCAAGAGAGGATGTTTGACTCTCACAGAGTAGTGCATGTAGCGAGTGCTTAGTATAAGATTGTATGCTTTAGGGAGATCATATGTAGAGAGCAGTGGAGAAAGAAAATCTTTGGAGGGTGGAATAGGGGCATCTTTAGGATGTGCCTGGGACCATGCATGAAGTTGTCTCTAATGAACAGACTCCTACTGTTGGGCGATGTGGGACCTGATGTGGTCACTTCATAAAACCTGTAAGGATTCCCTGTGAATGAATGAATGAATGAATATACTAACATATGCACAAAACCCAAAATGTATCCTCCCTCCAAAATGTGAAGAAATAAAATGAAACAGAAACTGAGAGAATGGCCAACCAATGACTGTCACAACTAGCAACCATCTCATGGATAATAACCAATCCCTGACACTATTAATGACACTATGCTATACTTGCAGACAGGAGCCTATCATATCTGTGCTTAAGAGGGTACACGTAACAATGGAAACAGATGCAGAGATGGGCAGAACATGGAGGGTCTCCTCTAAAAGTTGGGGTAAGAATTCCTGGACCCAAAGAGGATAGAGACTCTCAAGAAGACCAATAGAATCAACTATCCTGGACCATTGGAGGCTCTCTGTGATTGAACCACAACTAAAATACTAGCATGGGCTTGATGTAGGCCCCCACAAAGATGTTTAGAAGATGTACAGCTTGGTCTTTATGTGTGTCACCCATAACTGGTTTGGACATTGTTCCTGTCTCTGTTGCTTGTCTCTGAATCCTGCACTCCTTAATTATACTTTCTTGTCAGAACTCACTTAAAGAGGACGAAGATGATGTACCCAGTACTGTCTTCAGGGCTTCAGTCCTTTCTGCTTACCCAATACCTTCTTATGTGCCCCTCTTCCCCAACCTGTGCAGTTTCTGATGCAAGTCCTTCCCTACCTCCATCTTCCTGTGATTGATTTCCTGTGCCCTTGCATTTGGGGCATAGAGGTTCAGAATTGAGACTTTCTCTTGGTGTATTTTTCCTTTGAAGAATATGAAGTGTCCTTTCTCATCTTGCTTGATGACTTTTTTTTGTTTGTTTGTTTTTGTTTTTGTTTTTCGAGACAGGGTTTCTCTGTATAGCCCTAGCTGTCCTGAAACTCACTCTGTAGACCAGGCTGGCCTCGAACTCAGAAATCTGCCTTCTTCTTCCTCCTGAGTGCTGGGATTAAAGGCGTGCGCCACCACCGCCTGGCTGCTTGATGACTTTTTAGTGAAAGTGTATTTTATTTGATATTAGGATGTCTTTTTTTTTCAATTTTTTTATTATTATTTTCTTTATTTACATTTCAAATGCTATCCCAAAAGTTTCCTATACCCCTCCCCCCACATCTGCTCCCCTACCCACCCACTCCCACTACTTGGCCCAGGCCTTGCCNTGTGCTGGGTCATATAAAGTTTNCAAGACCNAGGGGCCTCTNTTCCCAGTGATGGCCAATTAGGCCATCTTCTGCTACATNTGCAGCTAGAGACACNANCTCAGGGGGTACTGGTTAGTTCATATTGTTGTTCCACCTACAGGGTTGCAGCCCCCTTCAGGTCCTTGGGTACTTTCTCTAGCTCATCCATTGGGGACCCTGTGTTCCATCCAATAGCTGGCTGTGAGCATTTGCTTCAGTGTATGCCAGGAACTGCCATAGCCTCACAAGAGGCTGCAATATCAGGGTCCCTTCAGCAGAATCTTGCTGGCATGAGCATTAGTATCTAGGTTTGGTGGCTGATGATGGGATGGATTCCCGAATGGGGTAGTCTCTGGATAGTCCATCCTTTCATCTTAGCTCTAAATTTTGNCTCTGTACCTANATCCTTTCATGNGTATTTTGTTCCTTATTCTAAGGAGGAATGAAGTATCCACNCANTGGTCATCCTTCTTGGTTTTCTTCTGTTTTGCATAATGTATCTTGGGTATTCTAAGTTTCTGGGCTAATATCCGCTTATCAGTGAATGCATATCTAGTGACTGCTTTTGTGATTGGGTTACCTCACTAAGGATGATCTCCATCTCGTTTCTTGAGACCATTTACTTATAAGATCTTTCTCCAGCCGTTCACTATGAATTAGTGATTCTTTGTTATTGATGTTTCTTTCTTTCTTTCTTTCTTTCTTTCTTTCTTTCTTTCTTTCTTTCTTTCTTTCTTTCTTTCTTTCTTTCTTTCTTTCTTTCTGTTTGTTTGTTTTGTTTTTCGAGACAAGGTTGCTCTGTGTAGCCCTGGCTGTCCTGGAACTCAATTTGTAGACCAGGCTGGCCTCGAAATCAGAAATCTGCCTGCCTCTGCCTCCCAAGTGCTGGAATTAAAGGCATGCACCACCACCTCCCAGCGGTGGTACGCATTGAAATGCTGGATTCAGTTTGTGTATATAGCTTGTTAGTTTATATCTTTTTATAGGTGAGTTTTGTCCATTAATATTGAAAGATATTAAAGACTGATGATTGTTAGTTCCTGTTATGCTTGGTTTTGTAGATGGCATTATGCTTATGTCACAGACATTTATTACTGTTTTTATTTTGTTTTGCTTATTCACTTAAATCCAGCTCACTGACTTCCCAGTTACCCCCTCCCACAATGCTTCCTCGTTCTTCTATCTGATACTTACATTAGTGGTTGGGGGCCCTGTGGGTATTTGCCTGCCCTGGCACTTCAATTCCCTGCAAGTCTAGGGGCCTAGTCTCCCACTGAGACCAGAAATGTCACCCAATCTAGAAGAAGATATCCCAATTACTGGCAATACCTTTTGTTACACCCACTTTCAACAATCATATCAGGAAATTAGATGGCCATTTCTGGATTCTAATGACAGATACCTTCACTATTACATATGGCATAACACCCAGAGATCAATAATATACATATCAAAAATTAAATCAAACATTTCCGTTGAATTATTCAAAGACACAGAAGAGAAAACTGATTTTCTTTTCTTTCTTTCTATTTTTTTCTTCTTAAAATAGTTTGTTTTTTCTAATTAAATAAACTGATTAAGCTTTTTCCTATCTCTACACCTCATGGCTCCTTCACACATACCTCCTCAACACTGTAATTCTATCTCCCATTAGAAAACAGTGTTCTATGGGATATCTTATAACATACTAAGATATAGCAAAAATTAACACATATTTGTTGAACAAAATAAATGAACATCAGCAAAAGAACCCAAAAGAAGACATGAAGTCCACCAGCTCTTGTGATCATTCACTTGCAAATATCATTAAAAAGTCTAACTTGTAAGATACAATACATATATAAAGAGCTTTTAGGTTAAAAATAGATGAAGGTAATTAATTTTTCCTCAAAAATGTGGGGAGATAAGTAATGGGGGTGACAGCTTAGAAGATGGGGCAATTAGTAGAATATAAACTGTACAAGTAAATAAATTAAACTTTTAAAAACAAAGAAATTGTTACTACATTAGGGGTGGGGCAAGTGTCTACTTCTAATTTCAGATCTTGGTCTTCAAGTATTCCAAACTAGTGAAAGTTTTGTTCCTATTGTCTTGATTTCTGTGTTTCTTTTTGTATGTCATTTCTGTTTACTTGGAAAGCCATGTTTCCTTGGTGTTCTCTATCACCTTTAGCTCTCACAATTTTACTAATTCATATTTTATGGTGTTTCTTTAAGTCTGAAGAGAGAGAAATTGGAATGTGACATCATCTTTAGACATCACATTCTGACTATGAGCATTTTATCTGTTTGTGGTTCTCAGGATTTCTTTCCATCTGCTAATGAAGGAAGATTCTCTGTTGATGGCTGAGGAAGACACTTATTTATAAATGTGACACAATGATACCACAAGTCATTATATTGCTTTTTTTTTAAATAGCAGCATTTATTTTGTAGGTATAGGCACTATCTAGTTTCTGATTCATGGTACGCCAATTACTGTCTTGGTGGGTTCATTGTCATGTAGTGTTTCCTCACACAAATCAGATATCTTTGTTTCCCTACCCTACAAACTTTGTGCCACTGATGCCATAGCTACCTTGTAGGCAAAACATCATTCCTGGTCATGATTTTGTTAAGGAACACAGTAGCTTCCTGTACCAAAGACACAAGAACATTGTAAATATTCTGTGACAGCACCAGTTTAAAATCTAACATAGGTTGCCCAGTAACATAGTGTGTAGAACAGACAACACTGCAATCAAAACTTCACTGTACTTACTAAATTTCTTTCCTGAGTTCTAGGTTTAAAGTAATTTAACTCAATGTACATCCATTTTCTTTTTTTATTATCCTGTTCAATTATTTATGTCTCAGCAAAACAGTATATAAAGGAATACAAATTTACAAAGGAAAACACAAAGTTCCAATATGTATTTCAACGTATGCTTGCATAAATTAAATAAATGAGCAGTTTACAAATTTAACATAAAATTGAGTGGTTTTCATATATGAAAAGAACACAATTTCTAAAAAATAAACAAAACAAACATTAGTGTCATATATTGCCCTAAAATACTGGTCAACTAATTTAAATAAGCATAAGGGTCATTGATCATAAAAATAATAAAATAATGATGGGATTGAATATAACACTACAACACACAAAAACTTTCATGACTATATAATAAAGTATAAAATTTTGAAATTTGACATTTTGATCATATTAATATTGAAACTCCATGTGAACTCTAACAGAAATTAAATGCAATTCTTTGTACAAAGAAAAAAAATCTTAAGCTTAATATGGTAGTACAAAATGCACAGCATAAGCAAAGCAATCCTGAATAAAAATGACAATGTGGAGGATATCACGTACATGCTTCCAGAGAAATACTGAAGAAAGCCATCAAAATCAGTATAATACTGGTACAAACATGCTTTTGCATATATGGAATAAAAGTCTTCAACTGAAAATATAGTTATAATTTATAAATTTAAGAAGCAATTATTTATAAGACTGTTATGCATCAGGAGAAATAACACACTGGAACATGGCAACTCACAGAAGAGAGATCTTATATAGGTACTTCATTTTAGCTCCAGGGGTATGGAGTGATATTATATAGACTATCTGAAAGTTTAAATAGCCCCATGAATGCAGCTCTCCCAAATTGCTGTGACACAAGCAAAACCAGGAGTTACATAATGATGTAAACAAAAATAGAATGGCTGGAAGAGACATGAGAAATGACAACTAAGGAAATGAAGAGAAAAAATAAATGAATATTTTTTAAAAAGTATTAAGAAGCATAAAAAAAAATCTATGCAGTTTGAAAGTGAAAAGAGATGCTAATGTTAAAATCTAAATATACCTTGGTTTAGTTCTTAGTCATGAGGTTGAAAGAACATGAAAAGCATTCAGTATTCTCTGCACATTTGCAGTCACTGTACTTATTTTTCACACTGATATTCACAAAGAAATTATGAATGTACTTAGGACATACCCATAATTATATTAAATATTTTTTCTAAAGAGCTCTATATGACAAATTTTATTATGAATCCATTCTACTGTATAATTTGATTCCTCCCCTAAAATCACTCTTGTTTAAATTTAGCAAGAACTATAGGGTATTCAGGAGAAAGATTTAAAAAAATACAGTGAGCTTCTTCACATGGATGTAGAACCAAAAGCCTTGGAGAATATATTCAGTATGGAGATCATTAAATAAAATGAACACTGATGTATATACAACTGATTTTACTACTCTTGCCACTGGACATTTCACATGAGTGATAAGATAGTTTACTTTCCAGGTTGCTATACTTTCCTGGAGGAATGCCTGACAGTCCCTATATTTGGGATCAGCATCCAAAGTCTACAGTAGAAAATTTGGTGTTTGAAATATATATTTGAGGAAATATAAGTATTTACTCCTTTGACATTATTTATGTCCCTAGAAATTTGGCCCATAGGAAGAAGGCTTGATTGGACAACTTGTTACCAGGTCAGTATCAACAAACTGTGGATTTGTGAAAATCTAGAAATTATATGAGTAGAATGTATAAGAAGATCCACCATTAGAAGTGAAGTTATGACTGTGAAAGAAAGTACGACAATCAAGGTCATGTGGACTCTCAGTATGTTCTATCCACAAGTATAAATGAGGTAGCATTAGCATAGTGTGCATTTCAACATTTATCTAGCAGTCGGACCCATGCTACACTGTTCACTATGCTTTCTTCTTCATAATCTGTGAGTTCATATGAGATTTCCTAAGTTGATTTATATTCCCTTGTTCTCTTGGTGTCCTCCTTCCACTGTGACACTTACCCCTTTTCTCTTCAATGTGCTGTAGGAAATTTTAAACTCTGAGTTTAGGAATGCAATCAGGACCTCACATTTAGAGCTCTGTGTCCCGAGATCTAGATCTCTGTATAGAGTCAGCTTTCTGTATGTATTCCTATCTAATCAAGGGGAAGCTTATTTGCCCACGCTGAATAAGTCACTGATATATGAGTTTAGTAGAATGTCACCAAGATTAATTTATAACATCAATATATTTGCTAAAATCCAGGAATATTTTGTTTTATCCTAGGTCTCTTGTCTATCAAGTCTCTGGCTCCTAGTCACTCAGACAGTATCAAAGTTTCTGCCAATGAAATGGGATTAAGACAAATCAAATATTGTTTTATTATGCCTACAAACTTTGTGCCAACATTGCTCTAAGATATTTTGTAGTAAAGACAAGAGTGGAAATCAAAGATATTGGTGAAATGGTTAGATTTTATATTGGTCTTTTGGTAACCTGCAGTATATTTCCTGCACATAGACACTATAATATAGTGATGTAGTTTATTCATTGGAACAAGCTCAAGCTGTCCATTTTCAATATGATGTACAGGTGTTGTCATCAGCAATAGGACGCTGTTGTAATTTTGTGGAAAGAAATTTATTTATTATCTTGGGAAAACGCATATTGATTGAGCATTTCCATGCAATCACTTTGGCCAACAAATTGATTGGATTTAATCCACTCCTATTACTAGGAATCTTCAGTTGATGACATGTTATTCTTTATCTTTCATGTTATTTGGGAAGATATCTGTTCACATCAAAATTTGGTTATATCAGGAGTATTTTCTTTATATATTTTAGGAAATGTCCAATGTAATAGATTTAACACCTGTTCATCAAATATCCATCAATTCCACTTGCCTTTCCCACATTCTTTTTCGCAACTTTAACTCTTGTCCTTCTCTGGACATGATCCCATCTGGACATGATCCTATCATTTTTACCATAAGATCATCCATAAAAATCTAATTTTACTCTGCTCCCGGTTATATCCTTGTGTAACACATATCTCTGTCCTCTATATCTTACCTTTCTTGTTCTACATACAGCAGCTTATTTATCATTTACATAATAGTTGATAAATTGAGACATGTAAATACCATATATTATTTCTGCATAGGCATGTTGAATATTTGTTTTATTGAAGATACATTCTTCTCTCATACAATATGAACTGATTTTTTTTCTTAATTCAACTCATCCTATGTACCCCCAAACATGCCTCTACCCCTGTTCTAAAATATATTCTTTTCATTTCAGAAAAGCGTAGTTTTATAAGACATAAAAACCAGAGAACAATATTCAATTATACAAGTGATGAGGCAATTATGTATGTGTTGCTCAGACATTTGAACTTGCTTGTTGAGAATTTTCTGTTGAGATCTATATCTCATTTGGAAATTGCATTATTTCATTTTTAATACCTAGTTTCCTGAGTTCATAATTTTAGATATTAGTTCTCTATGAGATGTGAAGATGATAAAACTTGTCTCTGTCTGTGCTGTAGACTGCTGCTATGTCTGAATGGTGATGTTGCTTGCAATTGATAATCTTTTCAGTTCCATGATGTACTGTTACTTATTTGTTGCTTGTAATTTCTGCACTGATATTTTTCTGTTTTTATATTCTTCTCCTGTCCCACTTTCTGTTCTATCGAGTTCAGTGTTTCTGGTTTCATTTGAAAAAGTATGAAGAGTTTGGAATGAATTTTTTTACAGAGAGATGAATACAAATAGACTTCCATTCATCTGTATATAGACATCTAGATTGACCAGCATTATAAGGCAAGTAGGTATCTTTATTCAACAGTGTGCATTTTTGGCAAAAATATAAAGATCAGCTGTTCAGAGTTGTGCTATTTTATATCTGGTGCTTCATGTATATTTCATTGATCAGCTTGTCACCATTTATGTACTGATCAAAGCATTTTAATCACAATAATCTTTTTCTCCAACTTGAAATCTTGAATAGTGAGATATAGAACAGCTGTTTTGTTGTTCAGAATTATTGTACCTATTTTAATTTTTGTTTCTTTTTATATGAATCTAAGTATTGTTCTTTCAACATCTTTAAAGTATTGAGATGAAATTGTATATTTGATTGTGAAGTATGCATCTTCTCATCAAATACCTAAAATTTACATTTCCTGAAACCCTTCACTTTGACTCTATTGTTAACTTTTTTGTTTTGGTTTTTTTGTTTGTTTGTTTTTGTTTTTTGTTTTTTGTTTTTTGTTTTTTGTTGTTGTAGTTGTTGTTTTGTTTTATTTTTTGCCTCTTTGTTTCTGTTGTTTTGTCGTGCTTGGTGTTTGTGTCTAAGTTTTGACATTGAAGTGATTTATTCAATTCCTTCCTATATTTGCATTTTTAGTGCATTTCATCAGAAGATTTATTCAAAACATATTTTAAGTATAAGACATGAATTCCTGATCTCTCCATAGTTTTAATATAAACAGGAGTTGGATTTTTGTCAGAAACTATTTCAGCATATGAGATAATAACGTGTTTTTTTTAAGGTTTTTATATGGTGTATTACATTGATTTTTGTTGTTGTTGTTGTTGTTTTTATTTTTTACATTGAACCATACAAGAATCCCTAGGATGACACCTCCTTGATTGTGGGAGATGATAGGTTTGATAAGTACTTGGATTTGCTTTGCAAGAATTTTATTGAGCACTTTTGCATGGATATTCAAAAGTGAAATTGGTCTGAAGTACTCTTTGTTTTGTGTGTGTGGTTTATGTATCAGAGTAACTCTGCCATGGTATAATGGATTAGGTAGTGTTCCTTCTGTTTTTGTTTTTGTGGAATATTTTGAGGAGTATTGCTACTGAATCTTCTCTGACTATCTGGTAGAATTCTGCACTAAAAACATCTAACATCTGACCCTGAGCTGCTTTGGGGTTTTGCTTGTTTGTTTGTTTGTTTGTTTTGTTGATTTATTTATTTATTTATTTATTTATTAGTTTGGAGTTTTCTTTTTTAAATTATTATTATTATTATTGTTATTGTCTTTATTTACATTTAAAAATGCTATCCCAAAAGTTCCCTATATCACCCCCCTGCCCCTGCTCTCCTACCCACCCACTGCCACTAATTGACCCTGGCCTTCCCCTGTGTTGGATCATATAAAGTTTGCAAGACCAAGGGGCCTCTCTTCCCAATGATGGCNNATTAGGCCTTCTTCTGCTACATATGCAGCTAGAGACTCGAGCTCAGGGGGTACTGGTTAGTTCATATTGTTGTTCCACCTACAGGGTTGCATCCCCCTTCAGCTCCTTGGGTACTTTCTCTAGCTCCTTCATTGGGGGCCCTGTGTTCCATCCAATAGCTGACTGTGAAAATCCACTTCTGTGTTTGCCAGGCACTGGCATAGCCTCACAATAGGCCACTATATCAGGGTCCCTTCAGCAGAATCTTGCTGGCATATGCATTAGTATCTGGGTTTGGTGGCTGATGATGGGATGGATCCCCAGATGGGGTAATCTCTGAATAATCCATCCTTTCATCTTAGCTCTAAATTTTGTCTCTGTATCTATTTCTTGGCTATTTTGTTCCTTATTCTAAGGAGGAATGAAGTATTCACATGATGGTCATCCTTCTTGGTTTTCTTGTGTTTTGCAAAATGGAGTTTGGAGTTTTCTAATAACTGCTTTTATTTCCATAACGGTTATGGACCTGTTTAGATAACTTACCTGACCTTGGTGTTACTTTCTTACATGGTATGCCTAGAAAAATAAATTATTTCATTTATATTTTCCAGTTTTCTTGAGCAAAGATTTTTGCAATAAGATCTGTTGACTTTTTTTAATTTCCTTAGTTTCTGTTGTTATGTCTCATTTTTCATTTCTGATTTTTTTTTAATTTGGATACTGTCTCTGTGCTGTTTAGTTAGTTTGACTAGGGATTTATCTATTTTCTTGATTTTCTCAAAGGACCAGATCTTAACCCTTTTGATTCTTTTTTTCATTCTCAATTTTTCTACTTGGTTGTTTTCAGATCTGAATTAGATTATTTAATATTTATTTTTTATGATTGTTTTTCTTCTAGAATTATCAGGTGTTTTGCCAATTTGCTAATATAGGGTCCCAAATTTCTTTATGAAGGTACTCAGTGCAATGTAATTTCCTCTTACTACTAGTTTTTTTGTCCATTAATTTTGGGTGTACTGTACACTTGTTTTCAATGAATTCTTGAAAGTCATTAATTTTTTCCATACATCTCCCAGAACATATTATCATTGATTAGGGAGTTGTTCATTTTCAATGACTATTTGGGTTTTTTTTTTTTTTTTTAGTTTGTTTTTAGTGAAGTTCAGTCTTATTCCATGGTGATCTGACAGAATTCATGGGAATATGTCAATCTTCTTGTATCTGTTGAGGCTTGTTTTCTGTCAGACAATTGGTTATTTTGTGCAGAAGATCCCATTAGGTTCTGAGAGGAAATAACATTCTGTAGTTTTAGAATGAAATGTTCAGTAGGTATTTTTTAAATCCATTTTGAGACTCATGGAACATACCTAAACATAATGAAATCAATATACTGGAAAGCAATAAACAAAATAAATGGTGAGAAATGAAAATCAAAATGACCGTGAGATTTCACCTGACAGCAGTCAGACTGTCTAAGGAAAAAAACTCATGTGACAGCAGATGTTGAAGAGGATGTGGAGAAAGAGGAATACCCCTCCATTGCTGGTGGGATAGAAAGTTGGTTAGACCAGTCTGGAAATCAGTCTGGCAGTTACTCAGACAATTGGGCATAGTAATACCTAAGGACTACAATATACCACTCCTGGGCATATACTCAGAAGATGCTCTAACATGCAATAAGGACACATGCTCCACTGTGTTCATAACAGCCGTATTTATAATAGTCAGAAAATGAAAACAACCAAGATGTCCTTCAAAAGAGGAATGGATACAGAAAATATAGTACATTTATATAATGGAATACTACTCCTTTGTTAAAAACAATGACTTCGTGAAATTTGCAGACAAATGGATGGAACTTGAAAATATCATCCTGAGTGAGGCAAACCAGTCACAAAAGAATGCACATGGAATGCAGTCACTAAAAAGTGGATATTAGTCTAGAAGCTCGTAATACCCAAGATACAATTCATAGACTATATGAAGCTCAAGAAGAAGAAAGACCAAAATGTACATGCTTCAGTGCTTCTTAGAAGGGGGGACAAAATACCCACAGGAATAAATAAGGAGACAAATTATAGACCAGAGACTGAAGGAAAGGCCATCTAAAGACTGCTCCACTAGAGGATCCATCCCAAATACAATGGTCAAACTAGGACAATGTTGTGGATGCTGGGAAGTGCTTGCAGATAGGAGCCTATGTGTGTGTCTCCTGAAAATCTCTGCCAGAAACTGTCATTGACAGAGGCAGATGCTCACAGCTAACCATTGGACTGAATATGGAGTCCAAATCAAGGAGTTAGAGGAGGGACTGAAGGAGCTGTGGGGGTATGATGGCCCAATGGGAGAGCAACAATGTCAAACATTGAGATCTCTAGAGCTCCCAGGGACGGACTGGTCCACTAACCAAAGAGTACATATGTAGGGACCTGTGCCTCTGGTCACATATGTAGCAAAGGATGGCCTTGGACATAAGTGGGAGGAGTGGCACTTGGGTCTGAGGAGATTTGATGCCCCAGTATAGGAGAATGCCAGGACTGAAAGGAAAGAGTGGGTGGGTGTTTGGGGGAGCACCATCACAGAAGAATGGAGAGGGAGAATGGAATAGGGGTTTGTTGAGGGGAGACCTGGAAAGGGGATAACATTTGAAATGTAAATCAAGAAAACATCCAATAAAGGAGAAAAAGATAAGGAAAATGGGGAAAAGTCTTGAATTCATTGGCATAAGGGAAATTTTCCTGAACAGAACACCAATGGCTCAAATGTAAGATCAAAAATTGACAAAACATATCTCATGAAACTGAAAATCTTCAGTAAAGCAAAGGACAGTGACAATAGGACAAAATGGCAACCTATAGATTTGGGAAATGATCTTCTTTATCACTAAATCTGATAGAGGGATAATATCCAAAATATGAAAAAAACTCAATAATTTAGACTCCAAAAATACAAATAATCAAATTTAAAAACAAAATTTTCAGCTGAGGAATCTCTAATACCCTAGAAGACTTAAGGAAATGTTCAACATCATTATTCATCAGAGAAATGCAAATTAAAATGACATTCAGATTATACTTTTCACCAATAGGAGTGGTTAATATCCCAAAACACATGTGACAATACATTCTGGGGAGGATGTGGAGAAAGAGGAACACTCCTCCATGGCAGGTGGGAGTGCAAAACGGTGGAAGCACTCTGGAAATCAATCTACCACTTGCTCAGAAGTTTGGAAGTTGTTTTACCTTAAAACCCAGCTATACCACTCCTGCACATATATTCCAAAGATGCTGCACTATAACTTAGGTACACATCCACTACTATGTTCTTATTTGTAATATTCAAGAGCTTAAAACAACTCATATAATCTTCAATCAATTAATGGATGAAGAAAATGTGGTTCATTTACATAATGTAACACTATTCAGTTATTAACAATGATGACATCATTAGTATTGCAGGCAAATAGATGGAACTAGAAATATCATCCTGAGTAAGGTTACACAGGCCAAAAAGTACATCCAGGGTGTGTTCTCACTGGTAAGTTGATATCAGCAAAAGGTACAGAAGACCCATGATACAACTCTAAGACTTTATGATGTTTAACAAGAAGGAAGGCCAAAGTTTGTACACTTCAATCATCCTTACAAGGAGAAAGAAAATAGTCATGGAAGAGAGGAGGAAGGAAATGGGTGAGAAAGAAGAGGGGTGGCAGGATCAAATTTGGAAAGAAAGAAGCCCAGAAGGCCAGAAAAGTTAATGGAAATCTGCAGTACTCTGAGGTGAAGTGTAGGGGATACCTCTGGTTGTTAGCATCTCCCAAGGCCCAATAGAGATCACCATTGTAGAAATGTCTAAGAATGTGTAGATGGAATCTGAAAAGACTACCTCCAGTGTATAGACATGGATCCCAGTTGATGCATGGAGTTTCTCAGTCATCTTCAAAACCCAGAATTGGTTCGGTCTAAAGGAAATGCAGTGACAAATATGGTGCAGAGATTGAAGGAAAAGCTACCCAATGACCAGATCAACTTGGTATTCAAATCATGGGCACCAAAGCCTGAGACTGTTACTGATGCCAATTTGTGCTTGTAGACAGGTACCAGGCAAGGCTGTCCTTTGAGAGTCTGTACAAGCAGCTGATTGGAACATATGCAGATACTTACAGCTAAGCATTGGGCTGAGGTCAGGGACTCCTATGGAAAAGTTAGGGGAAGGATTGAAGGAGCTGGAATGGATTGCAACCCCAGAGGAAGGCCCACAGTACCAAATAATCAGGACCCCCTGGGAGCTCCCAGAGACTAAGCCACCAACCAGAGAGCATACTTGGGCTGGCCTGTGGGCCCTGACACATTTGAAGGAGAGGATTGCATTGTTTTTGCTCAATTGGAAAGAATTTGCCTAATCCTGAACAAACCTGATGACCCAACCAAGGTAGTTGCTTGTGGGTGTGAGGTGAGTGTGTGGGTGTGAGGTGGTGGGGTGGTGGGGAAGCTCTCTTTAAGAGGAAAGGTATGAGGGGATGGGTTAAAGTCTCAGGAATGGGAAAATATTTGGAATATAAATATATAAAATATGTTTTAAAAACATCTATTCTATTCTTCAATGTTCTAAAATCATATCTTGTAAGTTATCTGAGCTAGCATATAAGGGGATGACTGTGGTAGAGTTTCTGGACTCTACAAGAAACATTTTGTCCTTCCTGTTTTTTTTTTTTTTTTTTATTGTGGTTTTTAATGCTGGTGTCTAGACATAGAGGAGTAGAAAGATTACAATTCTTGTTACTGACATGTTTCTTTCTGTGTTGAATGGCTGATATATTTCTTTGTTTATGCTTCTTCCCTTTATTTTTGAAGAGTTTCATGAATGGGCGTTGCCTGATAAGATATTTTCTATTGACCTGATATGTTTAAATAATGTGCAATCAATTTAAAACCATCTTTTGAGACATTGGGATGTACAGGAGTAGGGATAAAATATGTTTCTAAGGTGGTTCCAAGGCAGGGGGAGAGAATCCTGTTGTCTTAGGATTTATTCATTCAGTATCTTTGGAAAAGGATGATAAAGTGAAGGGAAGTCACCCCTGATTGTCAGCTATTGTAGTGCTTAAAAAACAGAGTTTGGATGGTGAGAGTCAGAGAATGAAGTAAAAATCTACATTCATCCTATCATTCCCTTGGCACTGGCCCTTTGTTTTTGTAACGAGATGTGTCAGATCTCATTGAGGGACTCCAATAAAGGAAATAGAAAGGGAGACTGATTATGAGTAGAATAATTTTGGTCTCCAGAGGAGATTGTAATCTGGTCACTTGTCATGAAAGACAGCAGCAGTTGTTCACTTGCATAGCCTGGGAGACTTGACGTAGAAGAGAGAGAAGTGAAGATTTTCCATCCCTTTACATCATATCTTGGCCAGATGCTCTGTGGTTAGTCTCTCATGTTCACTTTAGCATATGCCTTTTCAGTGTAAAATTATACTGATGCATGTGAACATAGGACCCTCCATAGGTGTTATTTTCTACAGAGTTTAAGGTAAAGACCAATTCTTTTGTGTGAAGGTTAATAGATGTTATTTAGCATGTGATATGACAGACATGGTTGGTTTTAATCTCTGATTGTTTTTGAACTTTGAAAAATTAAAATGTATCATGGTTATGATTATTGTCTCTGTAATGAAATGTGCTTTTATCAAATTAGTATATATATATATATATATATATATATATATATATATATATATATATGACATAACCAGAGAAATCATTCACAGAAAGCTAGGGAAACTCCTCTTTAAATGTTGCATTTTAGGTTTCCAGTGCTTTATGTTGTATGTGGAATACAGAATTAAAATTGTTTATCATGATTAAGTATAATGGAATTCATTACAGCAATTTCATACACACGTAGCACTGTCTTATTCTGGTTCTTGATTCTCCATCACCCTCATTTGTAGGCCAAATATTACTGAGGAGGCCCCTGTGTCCAAGAAGCTTTCCTTTCATTTTATGTCCAATGTGTGTTTCACAGGTCGTTAATCTTATGTGGATACCAGTCCACTTTGGGGTTGTAAACAACATGTGCCTGACCTTCCAAAACCTAATATCTAATGACAACTCAAAACAGTGATGATACTTGCTTAATTTTATAACTCACTTCTATCAATTACAGAATATAAACAACCCTTTTATTTAATAGAAAGGTTTAAATTTTAATAAATTTCAGTTTATTATTCAGTTTAACATTTTGTGTAACAGTTTAGTGTTTTGTGTAACATCCTGAACACATAGTTTAGTAGATAACAACATTGGGTGTTATAGAAGAATTAACTACTATTTCTAAAACACATAGAGCAATCCTATTGTATTGCTAACTTTGGGTATGTAACAACTTCTCCTGACTTCAAAATTAATTTATTCATAGATAGATAGTTAGATAGATAGATAGATAGATAGATAGATAGATAGATAGAAGATAGATAGATATAGACATAGACATAGACATAGACATAGACATAGATATAGATAGATATAGATATATAGGAAACAACAAGAGTTATACATACAGAAAAATACATAAATCAAGATACACAAACACACACATGATTTTGACCACATTTCTAATACAAGTAACAACTGGTATGTATGTATGAATGCATGAATACATGCATAGGGTTGACCATCTCTGATTGCTTTAAAGTAGGGTTATAACGATACCCATCAGGATAGGCAACATCACAATCAAGATATTAAAGCCAAAATATAGAATAACTTTGTATGCAATATCACATACAGACTTTGAGTTTTCCTGCCCACAGTAAAATTCTTGTATTGAGTACTCTAATCACATAAGGTCAAGTATAATATTGCTTGACTTAAAAACTGTACTGTGAGCCAAGACATACAGAGAGAAAATGGAGGGAGGGAGGGAGAGAGAGAGAGAGAGAGAGAGAGAGAGAGAGAGAGAGAGAGAGAGAGAGAGAGAGAAGGGGGAGGGAGCAGTATAAACATCTTTTAGAAAATACTGTCAGATTACCAGCTTGTTCACTGCAGACCACCAACTTTTGACATTGTTTCAATCCTAACTGTAATTATCCTCACATATTAAAGACTAAAGATGACTTCCCTCACTTCAATGAGACCAATATTTAATATCTAATACAAGGGCTGATCATGTGTCAGAAAACAAGATATGACATATTAAGCATTCACCTGTAACTAAATGGAAGGTAGTGGGATGTATTTTACCCTTTTCTTTTAATTGACTCTTTTTAATTTTAAGGTAAAATATGTTGCCTAATGAACTTTCCAATTCCAAAATTTATGTTTTAAAATGAAACATACCATTTATTTGTATGTCAAGCAAATTTATTTAACTTCTCTTTTAAAAGAAGAAAAGGTTTCCCTACAAACAAACTTCCTTAATGATTATTCAGTGCTGGTTATCTACATAGAAGAAAAGAATATTAAAGGAGTTATTTGTTTTTTTTTTAATATTTATCTTTAGTCAATTTTTACAATTCAGCCACTACTCTCCTTCAAGTCCACCCTCCATCACATCCTCAACATTATCTTCTGCCCCATATTTGCATGCGGAAGTACCTAGCACCCTGTTCATCCCACCTTACTCCACCTAACCATCTAGATCTTCCCCTCACTTTCCCCCAAAATATGCACTCCAACTCTCCTCACTAGGCCTCTGTACTCCCTGGAGACTCAAGTCTCAAGGGTTGGGCACATCTTCTCTCACCAAAACAAGACCAGGTAGTCCTCTGCTGTATAAATGTCTGGGTCCACACAAGAGCTAGAGTATGTTGCCTGGTTTGTGGCTCAGTGTCTGAAGCATCTCTAGGGTCCTGGTTAGTTGAGACTGTTGGTCTTTCTAAGGGTTCACCCTCTTTCGCAACTTCTTTCAGCATTTTCATAATTCAAACACACAAGTTCCCAACTTAAGTTCATTGGTTTGGTATAAGTATCTGCTTCTCTCTCAGTCAAGTGCTTGTTGGGCCTCTTGGAAGACAGCTTTGCTAGGGATTTTAAAAGTCATTTCTAGAGTTGACAATTACATTATGGGATTCTCACTTTATTATATTTATTACACTTAGCTCTTCCAGATTTTTTTCATAAAAATAAAAATAAAAATAAAAATATTTAAACCAAAGTTTGTACTGAGTGGATAGATTACAACATTTGTATGAGGTCCATGGAACTGATCACTCATTATTTGTTGATCTCCACAGAGTCCTGTAAATAGTCAAAATTCTAAATCCTTTATCCTCTGAATTCCTGCAGGGAATTATAAGCAGAATGAGTCAAATCCCTAACTTCATTTCTACAGATTTGTGTTTGGAAACTGATTTCATAAAAGCTTGAAAACTCCAAATTCCTCTCCAGTACAGTGGTTTTTATTTATCTTTATTTCAGAACTTGTGTCCCACATTTCCCATCATGTTCCCTTACTTTGAGTTCACTTTTCTTCAACATTTCCTTCATGTAAAGACATTTCCTCTGTGACCTATAATTTAATGTTCCAATACTGGGTAATATTACAGACTGATAAACTGCACAGTAGACATTGAACATTTCTAAAGATAATGGAGGAACACAACTGTGTATCTGAGTGTGCTGGCCTGCTATACCAGACCTGGGGTGATGACATCGCTGGAATGCACATTGAGATAAGCAGGATCACTCCCAAAATCTTAGTTAAGGAAATATTGTAGGACTGTTTTTACCAGTTTCATATATATATATATATATATATATATATATATATATATATATATATATATATTCTGAACAATATTAGCAAGAGAAGATATCTGGCGTTTAATAACTCAGTAGTAGACAAAGAGATGTCAGAGTTTTTCCTACTCGATTGCAATTTTTGTGTCACCTGAAATGACAAAGAGTTAACTTCAGGGTTCCAAATTATTTATAAATATCTTCCAGTTGGTTATTAATAAATATGCACTAGATTTTGTTGTGAACATTAACAAAGATAAGGTGTTTTGTGTAGGTATAAGTTTTCAATATCCCTGAAAGCTAACCAGGTATGCTGTGGAAGATCCTAAAATCTTTAAAACACATCTGAGAGAAAGTGGGAGAACTCTCAATTTCGAACTGGTACCAGGTTTTAATGACTATTTCCAACTAACTCAGACTGCCTTTTTTAAAATAATACTAGTTGGTAGTATTAATACTTAAATATTTCTTAGAAATTTTATATTTATATGAGTGTTTAGCTCAAGTTCTCCTTCAATTATTACTTTTCTAATCTCTTATCCCACACCACTATTCCCTCCAAATTTCCTATGTTCCACAAAGAAAAAAATACCACTTGTTCTACTTAGTGAACTGAAATGAAATATGACTAGTGTTAAGATATAAAAATTGGCCTATAGGTGTTCTGATAGTTGTGGAATTTCCTGATACCCTCTACTCCACTCAGACTTTTCTAGCTTGATTTGGGGAAAGTTTGTGCATACTGTTAAAATGAATTTATGAGGGGAAGTACCCCATTCTGTCTGGGAAAAGCCTGCTTCTGTGGATTTACATGTCAACTCTGGTTTTACCTATCTCCTTCTTCCAGGACGATTCTGGAGTCTTGGAATGAAAGGTATGATGCATGGGTTTTATTTTAGCTGGAAACACCAAAGTTTATTACTCTCAACATTCTGAATGATTATGGGTCCACATGGTAATCACCATTAGTAATGAAAAGTAAATCACCTGATGAGGATTGAGGCATAGAAAAATCTTCAAAATGAAAATAATATTCACAGGAAATATTATCAATATGTCCATTTATCTAAGTATTACTGTTAGATAATACTCTAACAGAGTTTATGTAACTTTCTTGTTGCATATTTTTCCCCTTGGAAATGGTTCTAGGAATGGGTATCATTTTGTGAAGTTGAATTTCAATTCAATTATGAACCCATTGGTTACTCCTAGAATGATTATGACACTATTCCAACAGCCTTATTGTTGTTATACCTCTCAGGGCTCACACTTGGATAATATTTATGATTACTTCAAGGAGTATTAAAAATATCCAGTATAGTTAAAGCTTCCAGCTTGATTTCTTCATGTTCTTTGACTCAAGTGTAATGCATCTTTAGAAATGAGTACAAACCTTATAATTACAGTATTGCTAAACATTATTTTTTATAAGGATCATCCTAGGTTGTACTCGATTTAGTTCCTAACTTTGAAACATCTAACTTACCCCAATTTAAAATACTCATCAAAGGAAATTAGTAATTCATGTCAGAAATAATTTCTAATGAACTGGGAGTAAAAGGAAAAATTTGCTGTTACATGAAGCCATGTAAGTCATTGGAACACTTAGTATAATCTAATAAAAATTTATATTAATAACATGAAAATAGTCTGGGAAAATTTATTTTCATTTGTAACTTGTTTAATTTTAAGAAATATATTTTACTTTTAAGATTCAAATATAATTATATCATTTCCCCCTTTCATTCAACACTTCAATCATTCCCATTTACAGTCCTCAAACACTTCCCTATTCATAGTGTACATTTATGAATGTCCTAAATATATAAATAAAAATTACTTAGTACATAACTTGTATGTATAAATACTTCAGGGCTGAACTCTGGGTGTTGCATTAGCCACTGGAAATCTCTTCTCTTGGGTAGATTATCTCTCCCAATTTATGCATTCCTTGGTTATCTGTAGTTTTCTGCATATTGTTGAGTTTCCATGAAGTTAAACAATTCCATGTTCCCATGTCAATCAGCATCACCTTTTCCATTTTTGTTTAAGTATCACATTGATGAGACATCATCGATATCATATTTCTACCATTTGTATGAGAGGCGTTCTCACAGCAAACTTCCTGTTCCTCAGGCTCTTGCCATATTTTCAACCTGTCCTCCACTTTGTTTTATTTCTATTGAATATTTTATTTATTTACTTTTCAAATGTTATCCTATTTCCTGGATTCCTGTTTAGAAACCCCCTATCCCATTCTCCTTCCCCCAGCTTCCCATTATCCCTCCTTGGCATTCCCCTACACTGGGGCATGGAGCCTACCTAGGACAAATGATCTCTCCTCCCATTGATGTCCAACAAGGCCATCCTCTGCTACATATGTGACTGGAGGCATAGGACCCTCTATGTGTACTCATTAGTTCGTTAATTAGTTCCTGTGTGTTCTGTAGTGTCCTCTACATTTATCCATGAGCTTTATGAGATATTGTCTTGTAGATGAATCAGATAGGGATAGGTACCACATGATCTTCTATTCTCTGAATTTTGTTCAGTTCATTTCTCAGTAACTGTACTGATCTGTTTCAAGCCATACTTCTCTTGATAGTTGTGAGAGCTATAGATTTTTGCAAGTATAAGGATAAATATTTACAATGTAGTGAGGAATCATGCTGGTTTAGTAAAGTGTCAGCAGCATATTCTCCTCTGAGATTCATGACTTCCCTAGTTCTGAAGAGTTACCTAGGTTTCCAACAAAGTTTTGATTTTCTCCAGAAAGCAGAAATTTTTCCTAATTTATATTATTCAGCCATGTGTGTGTGTGTGTGTGTGTGTGTGTATTCTAGGCCTTTGCTTACAAATACTAAGACAATGTTATGTTTCATGAAGAACAAATGGATACCAAGAGAAAATTATTTAATCAATTAAATCCAGGCATACCCAAAAACAGTTTCCATATGGAATTGGTGGTAAACATCATTAACCCAGGTCTAAATAGGTAAGGAAACAGATTTTGTGCCCAAGACCAGCCTAATTTAGACAGTGTGTACCAGTACAGCCATTTCTAGGAATAAGTAATGATGGCATGTCCAACAGTGTGAAGGTTCCCAACTAAAGTCCTTATGATTATATAGCAAACCTTCACCCACTGAGAGTACATTCAATTCCACAACTGTATTTTCTTCAGTTTTTCTCTTTTTTTTTTTAAGTGAGGGAGATTTCCACCCCACAGTCAAAACTCTGACCCATAATTGTTACTTTCTGAAAGAACGGCAGGGATGGAAATGGAGAGCACCCTGTCTAAAATGAGATACAGCCACAGGCACAAAGTGGGATTCAGCTCAATGAGAGGTCTTAAGGCCTGAGACTATTACTGAGGCTATGGAGCACTCACAAAAAGGGTCTTATCATGACTGCCCTCTGAAAGATCCAAGAAGCAGCTGAAAGAGTCAGATACAGTTATTTGCAGCAAACCAGTGGACAGAAATTGCTAACCACTGAATTTCAATTGGGGAAATCCTGGAAGATGAAAATGAGGAGAGCAAACTTGTAGGAAGCCCAGTAGTCTCAATTAACCTGGACCTCCAAGATCTCTCCAAAACTGGACCACCAACCAGGCAACATGCACCAGCCAATATGAGTTCCCCAACACACATACAGCAGAGGACTGCAGGGTCAGGGTTCATTTGGAAAACATGCATCCAACCCTCAAGAGACTGGAGGCCCCAGGGAGTTTAGAGGTCTGCTGGGATGGGTGGTAGATGGTGGGAATATCCATGTGGAGATGGGGACAGGGAGGAGGTATGGGATGTTGATGAGTCAGAGGGTTGGATGGGAGGAAAATATAATCTGGAGTGTAAATAAAAAAAATAAAACATTAAATTCTTGAAAAAGTAGGTGTGTCATTATTTATTTGTTATGAGCATTTGCTTTCCAAAAGGTGAAAAATAGGTTAGCCTTCAGTTCTAAATTTCTTCTGAAAAGGCTGTTTTGCTCTAGCTCCATTCAGAGACAGCAGTATCCTGGCAGAAGTGACTTAAGATTACCATCACTGTCCATTGTTACTCCTAATCTCACATACAGTTTTTCTACAGTGTTCTAAATGATTTTCCACTATAAGTTCTGGGTGCCTATGGAAACCTTCCCTCTCAGTGACCATGTTAATGGAGTTCAGATTGCCAAACATATTACATTTCAGTTTCCATTGTTGTCTTCATAATATCTTAGAGTTTGAATACCACTTAGACAAAATTCCAATATTTGAAAGTTTTTGTTTTATATCTGCTCATGTTTCCATTTTTTCTAGTATTTTTAATTTTTAAGTATTTTAGTGGTTGTTTTATTTATTACTGTTTCAAATGTTATAGCCCTTCCAAGTTTCCCCTCAGAAAACCCATATTTCACATCCCTTCTATGTGATATCTATTGAGAATATGAATGATTTCTCTTGGATTTTCCAATTTAATTGAGTACAAAATTTCAGTGAATGCCCTTATGATTCTTAGGGTTATTTGGTATTTCTTGTGATACCGTCTTTTCAGTCTAGATTTTGTTAATTTGGATTTTATCTCATGGATTTTTACTTAGATTGGCTAAGTGTTTAAAGGTCTTAATTTCTTTATAACAACAAACTCTTAGTTTATTTAATTTCTTGTGTTCTTCCCTTTTTTTTAATCTTATTTACTTTCCCCTCATGTTGATTATTTCTTATAGTTTACTTGTATTATCTTTCCTGAATAAAAGAAGTTAGACTCCAGAGAACCAAATAACCCTATAAAAAGTGAGGTTAAAGCTAAACAAATAATTCTCTACTGAGGAATTTTGAATGGGCAAGAAACACCTAAAGAAATGTTCAGCATCCTCAGCCATCAGGGAAATGCAAATAAAAATGATCTTGTGATTCTATCTCACACCATACACAATGGCAAAGATCAAAAACTCAGGTTACAGCAGACACTGGTGAAGATATTCAGAATGAGGAACACTCCTCCATTTCACTAAGATTGTAAGCAGGTACAACCACTCTGGAAATCATTCTGTTGTTTGCTCAGAAAATTAGCAATAGTACTACTTAAGGACCCTGCCATAGCACTCCTGGGCATATAAACAATAGATGTTCACAAATATAACAAGGACGCATGCTCTAATATATTCATAGCAACCTTATTTATAATACCCTGAAGCTGGAAACAACCAAGATGTCCCTCAAAGAAGAATACAGAAAATGTGGTACATTTACACAATGAAGTACTACTCAGCTACTAAAATCAATGATTTCATGAAATTTGCAAGCAGATGGATGGAACTAGAACATGTCATCCTGAGTGAGGTAACACAGTCACAAAATAACACACATGGTATGTACTCACTGATAAGTGGATATTAGGTAAAAAGATTGGAATACCCATGATACAATTTACATACTTCACAGAGCTCAAGATGAATGAAAACAAAAGTGTGGATGCTTCAGTGCTATTTAGAAATGGGAATAAAATAATCACAGGAGATAGAGGGTGAAATGGATTTAGGAGAAAGAGAGAAGGGGAGAAGAAAAAAGGGGCAGAATCAAGGTTGGAGGGAGATGGAGGAGATTTACAGAGGGTCAGGAAATTAAATAGAGGTGTTTAGCAATTGGAGGTGGGGAACTGAGGGTAGCCAACAGAATTCCCCTAATGCCAGGAAAGCAAAAGGCTCTCAGGACAAAACTGTGATGACATTAGTTGAAATGTTCAAACAAGGCAAGAGAGCAGGAGAGACCATATCTAGAGGTTAGGAATGGCCACCAGTTGAGGGTTAGAAACACACCCCCCTTCTCAAATATTTAACCCAGAATTTCTTCTAAAGGAAATACAGGGACAAAGAGTAGGTCAGAGAATGAAAGAAAGGCCAACTAGAGACTGCCCGACCTGGGGATCCATTCCATATGTAGTCACCAATCCCAATCACTATTGCTGATATTAAGAAGTGCTTGCTTACAGGAACCTGTTATGGATGTCTGCTGAAAGGCTCTGTCAGAACCTTACAGGTACAGATGCAAATGTTTGCAGGCAACCATTGGATGATCACAGGAACCACAGTGGAGGAGTAAAAGGAAAGACTGAAGGAGCTGAAGGGGTATGCAACACTATATGAAGAACAGTGATATCAACCAACCAGACATCCCAGAATTCCCAGGGACTAAACCACCAATGAAAGAATACACATGGAGAGACCCATGGCACCAACTGAATATATAACAAAGGGGGGCCTTATCTGGCATCAGTGGGAGAGGAGGAACTAAGTCCTATGAAGGCTTGATGGCACTGCTTAAGGGAAAGTTAGGGCAGTAAGGTGGGAGTGGCTGGGTGGGTGGGCATACACCCTCATAAAAGCAGAAGGGAGGGGATTGTGCTGTGGGGGTTTAAAGAGGAAACTGGGAAGGGGGATAACATTTGAAATGCAAAAAGTTAAAATAACCAATAACAACATAATATATAACATTAATATACATAGAAATAAAATAAATGAATAGATCTAAAAGCAAAAAAAACAAAGAAAGTAGGAGAGAAATGATTTGACTAAAAAGGCATAAAGGAATTGAGTAGGCATAAAGTCATAATGCAAATGTGAAGCCTGTATTAAGAAAATGTCGCAAGGCTTGGTGGCACACTCCTTTAATCCCAGCACTTGGGAGGCAAAGGCAGGTGAATTTCTGAGTCCGAGGCCAGCCTGGTCTACAGAGTGAGCTCCAGGACAGCCAGGGCTACACAGAGAAACCCTGTCTCGAAAAAACAAAAAAACAAAAAACAAAACAAACAAACAAAAAAAGAAAGAAAAAAGAAAATGTAAACAAAAATATCATTCTTGACTTGCAAATTGAGCAAGCACACAGAAAGTCTTGAAGGGAGAAGGAGGCAGATTGAACTCAGGAATGAGTCAGTGGCAAGAGGAGCAGTGGATATGGGTCATGGAGGTGCAGATACCAGGAAAGTACATGCTATATTGTGTCAATGTGCCATAATGAAAAACACACTAATGTATTATATTTTACAGGAAATAATAATTATTAAACAAAAAAGCTTTTCCAACACTGAACCACTGGAAATTTTGTTTGCACACTTGAAAAACAAATTTCCTCTGTATTCTTATGAAAGACTGCTCCGTTATAGTTCCTCTAGATACAAGTCTCTGCACTCTGAATTCATCACAGATTCAGAACTCATACATAGGAAAAATAGTGACTACTACCTAAGGCAGAAATGTACAGTGGAAAACTCTAAACTTGTTTGTGTCATTCAAACACAAAATGGGGCATATCATCCCCCAAACCAATGAGCTACCTATATGTATTCTGCTGTTTTTCAGTCCAAATCCAATGAAACAGGTTCATGAGTGTACAATAATCAGTAAACTCTCAGATAGTCACTGTTGATTCTAGAATGTAACAAAATATACATGGGTAGAAAGAATGTATAAGAAAAGTTTACGGAGGGACCCAGGTCTGGTCCCGGTCGTCCGGCGCCTGTCCCGCCCAAGGAGGGGTGTTC